>NW_007252196.1:506566-553743 GCF_000164805.1 Carlito syrichta | reverse complement strand
AAAAAAGATACCTGCACGCAGTATGTTTATCGCAGCATTGTTCACAATAGCAAGAACCTGGAAACAACCATGCTGCCCATCAAAAGAGGACTGGATTAAAAAAATGTGGTACATATACACGATGGAATACTACGCAGCCATAAAAAAGAACAAAATCATGAATTTCGCTGCAACCTGGATGGAACTAGAGTTATAATACTGAGTGACCTCTCACAAAAACAAAAATCCGAATATCACATGTTCTCACTCATATAATGGACCTTGAACATCCAACGCAATACTATGAGAAAATGACTGATGGTACTGGGAAACTATGGGGGGGAGGGGGATGGGATTAACAGTAGCAAATATCTGTCGGGGGATGGGAAAACACTTCTTATCTACCGGGTGCCTGAATGAAACGTCATTGTACACCTAACCCTTAACTGTACCCCACAAAACCATAATAAAAAATACTGATTAATGAAAAAAAAAAAAAAGACATATGAGCAGCCAATAGATATAAACAATGCTCAACCTCACTAATCATCGAAAAAATGCAAATTAAAACTACACTGAAATACCACCTAACTCCATTCAGGATGGCCATCATCAATAACTCAAAACAAAAAACAAAAACAGATGCTGGAAAGGATGCAGGGAAAAGGGAACGTTCTACACTGTAGGTGGGAGTGTATACTAGTACAACCTCTGTGGAAAACAGTGTGATAATTTCTAAAAGATCTAAAAATCAACCTTCCATACAACCCAGCAATCCCTCTTCTGGGAATATACCCGGAGGAACTCAAATCAAAAAAACATACCTGCATACGCATGTCTATTGTAGTTATTACTCACAATAGCAAAAACATGGAACCAACCATGCTGCCCATCAAAAGTTGACTGGATAAAGAAAATGTGGTACATATACATGATGGAATATTACACAGCCATGAAGAAAAACAAAATTATTGCGGCAACTTGAATGGATTTAGAATCTATAATACTCAGTGATCTATCACAGAAACAAAGACCTGAGTACTTACTACATGTACTCATAAGCAGACCCTGAACATTTATCATAATGCTATAAGAAAGGGATTGGCAGTAGTGGGATACTGCCAGGGAGTGGGCACATAATATTGATAAGGTTACCCAATCTCAAACCAGGTGAAGTGGGGAGCAAGGGAAGGCCTAAATTTGACCTGTATGATAACCACTTATGTACCTAACCCTGAATTGTACCCCCCAACTTTAAAATAAAAAGAAGATTTAACTAGTCCTTACGGCCTAAAGAACCATTGCAAGTGAAAAGACAGTGGAGAAACATCTTAAAGTAGTCAAAGAAAAAATCCTTTTATTATAGGCCAAATAATTTCATATTCATCCTTTCCTTAATGCACACACACTTCTGACTTTGCAATATACTTTTTTTATTATTATAAAGATGTGGGGTTCAAATCACAAAATAAGAGCCCCAATATGGGACATAGAAGACAAAAATATCATAGAAAACATCAACAAAACAAAAAGTTGGTCCTTTGAAAGAATTAACAAGATTGATGGGCCCCTAGCCAGAATGACCAAGAAAAAGAGAGAAAAAGCCCAAAAAAACACAATCAGAAATACAGAAGATCAAATCACAACTGACCCCGAAGAGATTACTATGTACACCTATATGGAAACAAACTTGATAACCTAAATGAAATGGAAAACTTTCTGACATCACACAACCTCCCCACGTTGAAACAAGAAGACATTGAGACATTAAATAGACCAATAACAATGTACTTTTAAAGTACCCATATAGTGTTAAATCACTTTTCACCGTTTATTTAATTTGTTACCCAGATGGCTTAATTTCAGAATTGTTAAAGACAAACTAAGATGGTTTACAATGTTCATGCCATTAACCCACAATGAGTAAGACAAGTCTAGCCGTTCTTACATACCATTTTGCTCTGTTCTTCACTAAATTTAAAATTGCTTGAAAGACAAGACCAAATCTCACTCATTTATAGTGAGGAAGCCTCTTGCATAAAATTTGACTTGAAATGAAATTGTCACTCTATTGCTAGAGGGTTACTGGGCTGTGGGTATCTACAAATCAAGGAAAGAACCAGAGATACCAATAATAACAGATCACTCAGTTTGCATTTTGCCCACATACCAAACTCATATTCTGACTTTCGTTTAATTACAAAGAATCAGTTCTATCTGAGTTTATTGATGTTAATAAAGATAAGACATCTAAGAATTCATCAAATGGACATATTGTTTCCTTTTTTCTATTTTTCTTCTTTTTTTTTTTTTTTTTTTTTGAGTTGAAGTCTCACTCTGTCGCCCAGACTGGAGTGCAGTGGCCGCTCTTGGCCACCGCAGCCTTGACCTGCTGGGATCCTGCGATCCTTCCACCTCAGCCTTCCAAGTAGCTGGAACTACAGGTGCGAGCTACCACGCCCGGCTCATTTTGATTTATTGTAGAGATGAGGTCTCACCAAGTTGCCCATGCGGATCCCAAACCGACATATTGTTTTCTTATCTACGGGTGACTTTTTTTCTTTTTAATAGTTGAGTTCTCACTCTGTCATTCAATCATGGCTCACTGTAGCCTTGAATTCCTGGGCTCAAGCAATACTCTAACCTCAGTCTCCCGAATAGCTAGGACTTTGGCTGCATGCCCACCACACTGGCTAATTGTTTTGCTTTCTTTTGTTGTTTTGTGTTTGTTTGTTTGTTTGCAGAGATGAGATTTCACTCTATTGCCCAGACTGGTTTTCCAATTCCTGGTCTCAAGTGATCCTCTCACCTCAGCCTCGCAAGTAGCTGAGGTCACAAATATGAGCCACCACACATGGCTTACAGGTGACTTCTTCAATTGCACACTGACACCCTAAAGTTATTGGTCATAACCAGACAAGTAAGAGACCATGAGCGTGATCACTATCAGAAACTTAGCAGTTTTTATAATGGCACATGGAAATTTAAATAATCATGAAAAGAAAAAAATATCTTACCAACTCAGGTTTGTGTTTTGCTAGCTCCTAGAACTATCAAAAGTACTGCTTGTGTGATTTCAACCATTTTTCCTTAGAATTTTCCTACTATTTTTGCTCACATTTTTACCTATCACAGGCTTAACATTCTCTGTGTGGACTCCTTTTTCTTCAGTGAAAATAAATAATATCTGTACCTACAACTACAGAAATCTAGAGTGGCAGTTTTTTTCAATGTTTTCTTTTCTAGTAGGTGGCAAGAAAATCAAAATAAGTTTAAAAGCATATTGTGAGAACATTTAAAATACTCTTTTAACTATTTGAAGAAGATTTTAAGTGTTTTCACCACAAAGAAATGACAAATATTTGAGGTAATGAATATACTTATTACCCTGATTTATTGCATGTGTACACATATATCAAAACATCACATTATCCCCCATAAATATATGCAATTATTATTTGTCAATTAGAATAAAATAACACTTTTTAAATATATATCATTAAATGCATTCCTTCATTCATCTATTGGGAATAACCTTTTTCCTCACCCTCCCCCCCAAAAAAATTTAAAGCATATTATAGGCTCTCTAACACATTTTTTTTTATTTTGAGATGCTTCAACCCACTGTTGAAGATTTCATCAGATGCCACTCTGTAGAAGTGATTTTAATGTAGAAAAATTCATTTAATAAATGGACATAAGCTTTCTACTTGAGAAAATTATTCTGCAAAACTTCATCATAGATGATCAGAAATTGACATAGCTTCATTCTAGACTAGCACCATAATCCAGTGATATTTTTTTAAAGGGAGGAGGTGAGGAATGTTATCCTAGTGAGTTTTCACATTTTCTGGTAGTAGTAAGAATCGTCAAGGGAAAGCTAAAGAGAATGAAACATTGGGGCAAACCACCTGCAAAATCATTTATTAGAAGAATCCCTGAATCACAACAGCATCGTTCCATAAACAAGGGCCATGGATATTCTTCCTTCATACAATAAAGCTTATTATAGCCTGGAGAGAGAACCTGAGTTATTATTAGCTAACATTAGAATAGGCTTCCTAAGTGCCAGCACATGGAAAGTGCATTATTGCACTGAACTTTGCCAAAATAATCTCCATTTAAAATTATGAAAAACTGATGATCCTTATTTTCATGTTATAAAAAACCCATAATCTGTATTTGCAGATTATGAAACTCGGAGCAGTTAAACAACCTGTTCAAGCCATATAATCAAGTGGTAAAACCAGGATTTCGATTTAATTCTGGAGCTTACACTCTTAACCAAACAATACAACTTTTTTTTTTAGTTACAATAAAGTAATACTTTTAGAATATGTATTTTTTCTAAATAACGTGTTACCCTTTCCCCCACACTTTCTATAAATAGTAATAAATGTCTATAAATAATAATAATTTCTAGGTATAGTTTGCATAGAGTAAAATGAGTCATTTTTAAGTGTATTCTTTAGTTATATTTTCAAGAGTCTGCATCCTGTTAGTAGCCAGCAGTTAGTGAAATATTTAGCAGGGTTATTGTAAATATGTGTCCTGCCTTTTCACAGTCCTCCTGCAAGTCCAATGCCATCAATCACTTTCTCTGTGAAGAATCCCCAGGGTTTGGTCTTTCATCCTACAATATTTATATCAGCACAGCAGTCCCTGCCTTTATGGAGTTTGAGTACTGCATGAGTTGCCATATTTGGTTATCATATTCTCCTGTATCTGTATCCTGGCTGCTATCCAGAGGATGTCCTCAGGGATGAGAAAATGATTCTCTACTTCTGGCTCCCACCAGCTGGCACCATTTTAAAATATGACCCTCTTTGATGTGCACTTACACCCTGATGCTTTTTATCTTTTTTATTTTTTATTTTTTCAGTTGGCAAAATTCATCTATATTTATGATGTACCATATGATGTTTTGAAATATGTACACATTATGGGTTGGTTAAATTGGGGAATTAACATATGCATTACCTCACATACTTATCATTTTTTGGTGTAATGAGAAGACGATTTTCAAGAATATAATACATTATTACGAACTATAATCACTATGTTGTAAAGAACCATTGAACTTATTCCTCCTATCTAACTGAAATGTTGCATTTTGTCCCCAACCTCCACCCTCAGTCCCAGTCCCTGGTAACCACCATTCTACTCTCTGCTTCTGTGAGTTCAGTTTTTTTAGTTTCCACACATGAGTGAGATTACACAGTATTAGTCTTTCTCTACCTTGCTTATTTCATTTAGCATAATGTTCTCCAGTTCTTACATCCTGATTCTAACAAGCGTCAGGAAAATATGAAAGTGACCTCCATGTTTTATAGTTTGTGATTCCCATGTTGAACCCTTGATCTACAGCCCAAGAAACAAAAAAGTGATAGAAATGCTAATAGTGACAACAAAGATGTGTTTAACATTAGGGACACAGAAGCTGTCAAGCAAAAGCTTTTTACAGAATGCTATTTGCCCAGCACAATTTTTCAATAGCCTCGAAAACATGTTAGACATGCTAAATCCCTAAATCACAGATTTGTCAAATTTTCACAGAAATGAATTTATCAGGAGACACAGCAACTCTTCTGCCTCATGAACCTGTCCCTCTTGTTAATGACTGCTCTTTATAAAAAGTTCATCCTTGAGCAGAACCTCCTGGGTAGTCAGCAATAGGAAATTTTCCCCAGACCGAGTAAGTAAAAATAGACTATATTCTCAAATCACCTAACAGTGCCCGAATACCCTCTGCCATGATCTGAAGACACCAGGGACCTCAGAGACAAAGAAGAGCGCAGGCTGACCAATATGGTGCATCCATCATCAGCCATCAGCTGCCATGCTGAAGAATTTTCCTTTATTCTGTCTTTCTGTCAAGTCTAGCAGCAACGTGCCCAGTCAGTGGCATGGGCTGATAAAACAAAGGAAAATTTACCTCACCCCAGCTTCACAAAATCTGACAGCTGTGTCAATTCAGAGAAGTATCAACAAAATTTGCCTTAGCCCAGAATTTCCCAGATGAAGTCCAGAGAACTTGTTCTTACAAGATGCTCAACAAGAAAGGAACTTCAAGATCAAGCAGTGGTGAAAGCTCTGAGTTAATCGATATCAGATTTCCTTATTGCCAGGTTTTCCACAGAAGCATATCACATACTAACATAAATTGCATATTTCTAAGAGAAAAAGAGTGTAGAACATTTTCCAAGTTTATTGGATCATGGGACCCTTTTAACCTAAGAACTATTTACTCTATTGTCTCAATTATGAAAATGTATGTTTATCTCATGTTTTAATATTTTCTGATGTTGGGATTATCTTTAAAATCCACATATATATTTAATAGGGCAATGAAAATGATTATTAAATTTATGGTGAATCTTTTACTCTTTCTGTCTATTTAATAGTAGAAAATTCTTATAATTTTACATCACCTCGGCATCCATTTTCACTACAAGTTAACTTTCTCATACCAGAAGCAGATCTTAGTCTTCCTTGACAGTTTCCAGGTCAACACCGCACTCAATGGATCACGCTGGCTGTCAAAGATAAGAACTTACAGGTATCCCTCCTAGCAGACTGGGCTCCCCACTTTCCTGCTGATACTTTTAAATTGGCAACTGTTTGCCCACAAATGTAAAACAACCCACACACACTATTCTTTCTTTTATAAATACTGCTCATTGTCTCTCTCTCTCTCTCTCTCTCTCTCTCTCTCTCTCTCTCTGTCTGACTCTTCATTTCTGCCTTCCATGACCCAAGAATGGAGGACTTCCCTCCTGACTCATCTCATTGTGCTCTCCCTGCCCAGGATCCTTACACAAAAAATATCTTGTACTCATTTCTTACTGATATGGTGTAATGAGTTTTCACCTTCCATTTGAAGAACGAGGGGCTGCCCTAGGCTGGGTTTTGCTGGGGATGCCTGGGAGAACACAAAGTTGGGGTCCCAGTGCTGAGGAAAGATCAGGCAGACATAAACTGGTCACACATTAGGCAAGAGCCAAAAGAATGTTGGACAGCATAAACAACTTTCTAGGGTGAGGAGGCCTGGCCATGATTTGGACAACAAGACATTAAACTATCTTCCAGGTAAAAGAAAGGCATACAGTAAACATTTGCATCCAGCTCCCTCTGGTACCGAAACCCCCAGTTTAGCTGAGGGATCTAAAAACAATAATATAGTGGGGGGGAAAAAAACATTGTTAACTATTCGGAACCAGTGCTTTCTATAATACAATTTGAAAATAAAACCTGGACTCGGTGGCTCAGCCTGCAATCCCGCGCTTTGGGAGGCCGAGGTGAGTGGATTGCCTGAGCCCATGGGTTCAAGACCCACCTGGGCAACTTGGCGAGACCTCATCTCTACAATAAATCAAAAAATTTGCCGGGCGTGGTAGCGCATGCCTGTAGTTCCAGCTACTTGGAAGGCTGAGGCGGAAGGATCGCCAGAGCACAGCAGGTCAAGGCTGCGGTGGCAGAGAGCGGCCACTGCACTCCAGTCTGGGTGACAGTGAAACTCCAACTCAAAAAAAAAAAAAGAAAAGAAAAGAAAAAAGCAATTGGCTAAATACTCTTATTAAAGTAACTAGGATGAGAAAAATAAATAGACTACTTATTAGAAAATGCTATTAAAAGACTATCTTCAGACACTTAACAGAATACCACATTAGTATATAAAGAATCAATATTAATTCACCAACATTTACCCTGTTCTAGTTATTGTGAATTAAAACATGTTTATTTCTAAAAAAAAAAATCTGAGAATGTGGAGAAAGATGGTGAAATAAGACTTTCCAGCAATTGTTTCCATAGAGAAGTATCAATTTGAACAACTATCTACACATGAAAATATCTTCACAAGAACTAAGGAAACCAAGTGAGAGATCACAGTACCTTGCTGTAGCACAGTAATAAGAAAAGATGCGTTGAAAAGGATAGGAAGGACAGTTCTCATACCTACATCACACCTCCCTCAACCAGGCAACACAACATGAAGAAAGATACCATCCACTTAGGGTAAAGAGAGAGAAGTAAGCATAAGACTTTGATTTGAACTCTAATATCAGAACTGTCACAGTAAAACCCAACACTGGGCAGAACTCTCACATCCCCTAACTCCAGGTTAGCATATATGAACTGAGCCTCTAGACCTGCTCTATCTCCAGCTGGGAACCTGTAACTCCTGGGAGGTGAATTTGACCTACCTTGGTTTGCATCAGTGTTGGCCTACTACAAAGGCTTTGTAGTCTGGAAAAATCTCAGTAGCAGGCAAGCTTCAGCAGCCTTAGGCTTCAAACACACTCCAGTGTTATACCAGCCTCAGTGGTCACAGGATTCAAGTATAGTGCTGCACCAGGCACAGAAGTCCTGGGCTTAAGGTAGCCCCTAGAGCTGCAGTGACTACAGATGCCCTGGATGTAGGAATCACAGCAATTGCTCCTCCCAGAATCTCAACACAGGCTTACTGTTGAAAGGTATTCTTAGACCTACTTCTTCAAATGCACAGACACTGATGTATGACAACA
Organism: Carlito syrichta; assembly: GCF_000164805.1. NCBI lineage: Eukaryota > Metazoa > Chordata > Mammalia > Primates > Tarsiidae > Carlito > Carlito syrichta. The sequence goes on along the minus strand of NW_007252196.1, from coordinate 545,239 downwards.
ATAATCAAGTACAATCAAGGAAGTATGGCATCACCAAAGAAACAAAAATCGTGCCAATGACCAACACTAAAGAGATAGAGACGTGTGTGCTCTCTGACAAAAATTCAAAATAACTGGTTTAAGGAAGCTTAGAAAACTACAAGAAAATACAGATAAACAATTTAAAGAAATGAAAATAATAGGGAATCAAAATGAGAAATTTAAAAGAAATTAAATTTTGTCTAAGTCAAATCTCAGAGATAAAAAAATAAAGAAAAGAAAAAATGCAATCAACAGCAGAAATGATCAAGCAGTAAAAAGATTCATGAACTCAAAGACAAGTTATTTGAAAGTATACAGTCAAAGAATAAAAAGAAATAAAGAAAGCTCACAGGATTTATGGGACAGCTTAAAAGGGCAAATTTGGGGTCATCAGAGTTAGAGAGAGAAGACAAAGGATAAAGGCATAGAAAACCTATTTTTAAAAATGATAATAACAATGGCAGAAAACTTTCCAAACCCGAAGAAAAATGTAAATATCCATGTACAAAAAGATTAGAAGTCCCCAAACAGATTAAATCTAAATAAGACTACCTTAATATATGTTATAATCAAACTGCCAAAAAATCAAAGACAAAAAAAGAAGATCCAAAAAGCAGCAAGATAAAGAAGGAAGTAACATATAACAGAATTCCAATTTGACTAGCAACAGTTTCTCATCAGAAACTTTATAGGCCAAGAGAGAGTGGAATAATAATTTCAAAGAGTTAAAGAAAAAAATTGCCAATCGATAATACTCTGCCCAGCAAAGCTGTCACTCAGAAATGAAGACATAAAAACTTTACGAGGCAAACAAAATCTAAGGGAGTTTATCACCCCCAGAGCTGTCTTTTTTTTTTTTTTTTTTTAAGTTGGAGTCTCACTCTGTCGCCAGACTGGAGTGCAGTGGCTGCTCTCGGCCACTGCATCCTTGACCTGCTGGGCTCCGGCGACCCTTCCGCTTCAGCCTTCCAAGTAGCTGGCACTACAGGCGCGCGCTACCACGCCCAGCTAATCACCAGAGCTATCTTATAAAAAAAATGCTACAGGAAGTTGTTCAAGCTAAAAGAAAAGGATGTTAACGAACAACACAGAAACATCTGAAAGCATAAACCTTACTTATAAAAGTAATGCACAGTCAATGCAAAATGTTCTAATACTCTAATGGTAGTATGTAAGTCACTTGTATCTTTAATGTGAAGTTTTAAAAAACAAAACTATTAGCCGGGCTCGGTGGCTCAGCCTGTAATCCCGCGCCTTTGGGAGGCTGAGGTGAGTGGATTGCCTGAGCCCGCGGGTTCGAGACCCGCATGGGCAGGCGAGACCTCATCTCTACAATAAATCAAAAAATCAGCCGGGCATGGTAGCGCGCACCTGTAGTTCCAGCTACTTGGAAGGCTGAGGCGGAAGGATCGCCGGAGCCCAGCAGGTCGAGGCTGCGGTGGCCGGGAGCGGCCACTGCACTCCAGTCTGGGTGACAGAGTGAGACTCCAACTCAAAAAAAAAAAAAAAACTATTAAAAGTCATAATAGCCACAATTATTTGTTAAGGGATATACAATATAAAAAGATGTAAATAGTGACATCAAAAGTTCAAACTGTGAAAGGGAGAGTGGAGTCAAAATGTAGAGGGTATAGAGGGTTTTTTGAAATGACACTGAAGGTGTTATCTATCTAAAATTGCTATATATTGTTATAAGATGTTTTCTGTAAGCCTCATGGTAACCATAACCTATGCCAAAACCTATAGTAGAGACACAAAAAATAAAAAGCAAAAATTCAAAACATGCTACTAGAAAAAGAATCACTTAAGCACAAAGGAAGACATAAAGGAGGAAGAAAGAAACAAAAGATCTATAAAACAACTAGGAAACAAGTAACAAGATGTCAGTAGTAAGGCTTTACTATCAATAATAACTTTGAATTAATGAATTAAATTATCCAATCAAAAGACAGAGTGGCTGTGTAGACAAAGAAACAAGACCCAACTATATGCTGCCTACAAGAGACCTGTTGTAAGGACACATAAACTTTTGTGAAGTATGGAGAAAGATATTCCATGCAAACGGAAATTAAGAGAGCAGAGTGTATTATACATTTATCAGATAAAATAGACTTTAAGTTAAACCCCACAAAAGAAACAGAAAAAGTCATTATACCATGATAAAGGGATCAATTCAGCAAGAAGATACAGCAATCATAAATTTGTATGCATCCAACATCAGGGCACTTAAATATATTCAGCAAATATTAATATATTCGAAGGGAGAAATAGACTATAATACAATAATAGTTGAGGACTTCAACATCCACTTTCAGCAATGAACAGATCATCTAGACAAAGAATCTGTAAGGAAATATCAAACTCAAACTACACACTAAACCAAATAGACCTAACAGACATACAGAACATTCTATCCAACATCTTCAGAATACACAATATCCTCAACTGTACATGGAATTTTCTCCACCATAGCTTATATATTAGGCCACAAAACAAATCTTAACAAATTTCAAAAGATTAAAATTATGTCAAGCATCTTTTCTGATGACAATGATATGAAACTAAAAGTCAATAACAGGAGAAACTTCAGAAAATTTACACATACATGGCAATTAAACATGTTCCTGAACAACCAATGAGTCAATAAAGAAATTAAAAGAGAAATTTAAATTTTTCTAGAGACAAACATAACATACCAATACCTAGAAGAAACAGCAATATCATTACTAAGAGAGAAGTTTATAACAATAAACACCTACAACAAAAAAGAAGAAATATCGCAAAGAGTATCTCGAATAAGAAATATCTCAAATAATTTAATGTTACCTACTAAGGAACTGAAAAACAAGGGAAAATGAAACCCAAATTAGTAGAAAAAAGAAAATAGTAAAGATTAGAGCAGAAATAAATAAAAACAGAGACTAGAAAAACAATAAAAAAGATCAATGAAACAAAGATTTGGTTTTTTTAAAAGATAAATAATAGTGACAAATCTTTAACTATACTAAAAATAAAGAGCGAGAAGACTGAGATAAGTAAAAATAGAAATTTTTAAAGATACATAAAAACAGATAACCCCAAAATACAAAGGATCATAAGAGACTATTATGAACAATTATATGCCAACAAATTGGATAGATTATAAAAAATTTTTTAAATTGCCTGACATTTCAAATAATTCCAAAGTATTAAAGAATAAGGTATACTTCCAAAGTCATTTTACAAAGCCAGTATTACCTTGGTACCAAAATCAGAAAAAGACAAGACAAAAAGAATAAACTACAGACCAATATATTTGGTGAGCATAGATACAGAAATTCTCATCAAAAAACTCCCAATCCATATTCAGAAGCACATTAAAAAATTATTCATCATAATCAAGTGGGATTTATCTTAAGGATAACTGTGATGGTTTAACATATGGAAATCAATAAACATGACACATCACTTCAACTAAATGAAGAGCAAAATATGATCATTTCAATAGATGCAGAAAAAACATTTGATACAATTCAACATGCTTTCATGATAAAAAAAAACTCTCAATATATTAGATATAGAAGAAATTCACATCAACACAATAAAGGCCACATACGACAAATTTACTGCTAATATCATACTCAATGGGGAAAATTTGAAAACTTTTTACCTATGATTCAGAACAAGACAAGGATGCCCACACTCACCACTTCTCATCAAGAAAGCATCAGAAGTCTTACAGCAATTGGGCAAGAGAAAAAAATAAAAGGTGTCCAAATTGGAGAGAAAGAAGTTAAATTGTCCCTCTTTGCAGATGACATGATCTTATATATAGAAAACCCTAAAGATTCCACCCAAAAAAGTGTTAAAACTATTAAGTTTAGTAGAACCTCAAAATATAAAATCAACATACAAAAATCAGTACAGTTTCTACACACCAACAGCAAACTACTTGAAAAAGAAATCCAAAAAGCAATCCCACTTACAATAGCTACAAAAAATAAAATATTTAGTAATAAACGTAACCAAGGAGGTAAAAGATATGCTAGATTTAACCATTCTACAATGTTTATATATTTCAAAACATTATGTTATACATGATGATAAAGACACAAAATTGTATCTGTTAATTAAAAATGAGTAAATAAATTTGGCGAGAAAAGCAGTATCTGATGACTCACACTGGCTATTTCACACAACCTAGCTATTTTGGTGCATTCTTAATCTTCAAACACCCTTATTACTGCTGTCATTTACTGACTTTAATATGAGTCAGCATTCTCCCCCACCTAAGGGAAGGGAACTTTGTTAACATTTTCTGGAATCTCAGCTCATGTTTACCCAAAGAGTAAACGTGAACTTCAGATTTGGAGTTTCCATTCCAGGAATGGTTGGTCATTTCTATCCATCACCCTTCTCTCCAGCACACCAGCCCTTTCAGGATAACACCTATGGCCTGAAAATAACTAAATTGTTGCCATGTTTTTTCGTTTGCTAGGGATACCATAACAAAGTATAACAAACTGTGAGGCTTGAACAGAAGAAATTTATTGTCTCTAATTCTGGAGGCTAGAAGTCTGAAATCAAGGTGTTGGCAGAATTGGAACTTTCTGATGGGCATGAGGAAAGGATCAACTTCAGGCCTCTGTCCTTGGCTTATAGATGGCTGTCTTTATGCCACATGGTGTTTTCTCTATATACATGCCAATCTCCAAGTTTTCCTTTTTATAAAGACATCAGTCACATTGGATTAGGGCATGCCCTAATGACCTATCTTAACTTGATTATCTCTATAAAGACCTTACCTCCAAATAAGTTCTGAAGTTCTAGGGGTTAGGACTTTAACATAAGAATTTTGGACTCATAACACCATCTGTAGAAAAGGCGTCATTGTTCAGACACTAAGAATGTTGCAAGCATCTCGACCAAAAGCAAATCCAGATCAATCCTTTATTCCCTCCTCCTCTCTTGGTGGATGAGTCTCTGGGTGGTGATTTGGACCTGTGCGGCATTCCAGAGTTACTGTAATTTCATTTTCTCCTGGTCAAGATACCTCTCACATCCTTCAGAAAGATGTGTGCTCTGGCTAATGAGTCATGACTATAGAACCCAAGATAGCTGAGTTTCAATAAATTTTTCAGGGATATGACTCAGATATAAGAAATATTATAAGAAGGAGAGAGATCGCCTCAGTTTCAAGTTTATTCACAGCTTCCAATGGCACCAAGCTTCAAATCCAGAATGTAATAATAGCCAATAATGTTGATAATCACAGCTAACAATTATTGAGCATGTACTATGAACCTGGAATAGGTACTTTACATGTATAATATTTAATCTTCACAGCCATGTATGAGGTTGATATTTTTAGTTAAATTTGATATGTAAGTAAAGAGCTTAGCACGGATCCTGAAAACTAATATTTATTCTCATTTTATGGATGAGAAAACTGAGCATCAGAGATACCTAGGATCACATGAGTAGTGAGAGGCGAAGCCTATATTTGATCCTAGGCATGTTCAATGCAAAGCTTGTGACCTTGTCTACTGAACTGTACTGCACCTCATTCCTATTTCTGTGCCACTAAAGTTGAAGATTATATAAAGCCCCAGAGCCACCCATCATGTCCTCTGCCCTTTCTGAGTCACTGAAGACTTTTATGGCTGTCCCATTTAGTCTCCAGACCTTGAGAATTACTTTCTCAGGATTCAACTAGAACTTCAGAAATAAAACTCTTGAACTTTTTCTTTTTTTTTTTTTTTTTTTTGAGTTGGAGTCTCACTCTGTTGCCCAGACTGGCTGCTCCCGGCCACTGCAGCCTTGACCTGCTGGCCTCCAGCAATCCTTCTGCCTCAACCTTCCAAGTAGCTGGGACTACAGGCGCGCACTACCACACCCGGCTAATTTTTTTTTAATTTATTTATTGTAGAGATGAGGTCTCGCCAAGTTGCCTAGACAGGTCTCGAACCCACGGGCTCAGGCAATTCACTCACCTCGGCCTCCCAAAGCGCGGGATTACAGACTAAGCCACCGAGCCCGGTCTGATCTTCTTCTTTTTCTAGGCTCTCTCCTCCCCAGATAGATCCAGAAATTCTTTATAAGCCAAAAGGAATGATTCCAACAGTCTTTCATGAACTCAAGGGTCTTGTGGCCACCTGTTTCCCAAGAGTTAAGTGTCTAATAAAAGGAGATCATCCCTTGGCTATGAAAAACCCAAGTAGCTACTTCAGCAGCACCTATTTCACATTTTCCAGCAGCCAACAGACCTGGGGGCTGCAGACCGCAACTCAGTGCTTGTTCCACATGCCCACTTACCTGAGATTATGAACCCAGAGCTGGTATGTTCCAGGGGTCTTCAGAGTTAACTCATTTGGAGTTTCTTCAAATTGAGAGAGCTGTCTCAGCCAGGCTCCTTCAGTCCAAAGCGCATGGTGGCCTTGCCCTCCTACCATGACTGCCCACTACAACTCTAGTCATCAACAGAAGAGAAACTCTGGCCAGCCCAATGCAATATGGGAAATTTTCAGAGCTGCATGCTTTTTACCTTGACATCAACTGGCAAATGTACCAAGTAAAACCTCAAGCTCTCCCAATACATTAGAATCAAGTGATTGATGAAGGAGCCTGTACTTGGCCAGTTTCCAAATCAAAGGACTCTTCAACTCACATTAGAATAACCGTTTCCCTTTTTCAGTTTCTACACCAGAGATATGTAGTGTGCCCAAAAGTATGCAAAGTACATTTACATACATTATCTTATGTGAGCCTTATAGCAACTCTATGAATCCACTCTGTCACTGGCCTTTTGTACAGATGAGCAAAATGATACTCAGGGTGGTCAAATGGCTTTCCCAAAACCCCTCAGTCAGGGAATCACAAGCCAAGTTGGGCAAATAGGTTTTGGGTTTTTTTTAATTCTTCTGTTTTCTTTTCACTATATCCTGCTGCATCTCTGATTCTCATTATTGTCTTTCAACTCTGGACACCATAAATATATTACAGAAATCTTCCTTGACATTTCCCACTTGATTTTAAAACATCAATTTTTTCAGCAAATGATTTTGGGATGCATGTTCTGTGACAGGCCCTGGACTAGATGGGGACACAAAATGGAGCAACAGAGACATGACTTCTTTCTTCACAGAGCTTACAATCTAGCATTACTGGCTCAGCCAGTCCAGAACTTGGCTGAAGATGCCAAAATCAGTGTACCAAAATAGAGAATAAAAGGGCTGTTACAGAGAAAGTAAAAGGAAGTCTGAGTTTAATTCCTGGAAGTATCCATTAGGAAGACTCTTGGGTGCCTTGAGAGGTGATTCAAAAGGATGAAGTGAGCCATTTTTTAAAAGAGCACCAAATCTTCTGTCTGCAGCAACTAAGTATGCAATGATCAGCTCACTAGGAGAACAATTTTATCTTCTCTTCTAATATGTTAAATTCTCAGACTAAGCCAGATATAGTCACTGCTGGGTTCTACATTTTTATAGCAACTTACTCATAGCCACAGTGAAAGCCAGAGCCAGTCTGACTAACATAGCTAAACCACTGCCTGCACTGAAGACAGACCCCTGGCCTAAATCAGCACTTAAACCCCTTGTCAACCAGTCCAGCCTCTAAATCTCACAGGGTCCTCATGTCCTCATCCATGACACGGAAGCTATAATAGCCTATCAAAAATTATTGTTAGGAGGATTCTTTGGGCAAATGTAGTCAAATATGCCATGAAAATGCTTAGAGTGGAGAGCTTTCTTAGACTGCAAGATGCAAGCTACATGTGGAGGATGGCAAAATGACAAGATAGAAAAATCTTCGCCAACAAGGTAGACCTTCAACCTCCTGTGCTCAGAGACAGGAGTGATGTTCTACGTTCTTTCTGCCACTGTTAGTGTGGCTTTATATGTAGTAGCTGAACCTATATCTGAATCTGTAGCTAGGTTAACAAGGCTATTAAATAAAATAAATAAGCTGACTGGGCTCGGTGAATCAGCCTGTAATCCCAGCACTTTGGAAGGCCGAGGCGAGTGGGATTGCCTGAGTCCCCAGATTCGAGACCAGCCAGGGAAACTTGGCAAAACCTCGTCCTTACAATAAATCAAAAATTAGCTGGGCGTGGTAGCTGCACCTATAGTTCCAGTTTCTTGGAAAGCTGATGCAGAAAACTCACCGGAGCCCAGCAGTTTGATGCTGCACTTCACCCTGGGCGACGGAGTGAGACTCCAACTCAAAAAAATAAATAAGCTGAATCTTTAATGGAACTGTGTTCACTATGTTTCCTTAAAGAATTTTTTTCGCTAGCCATGTGACTATAAATTATTTTACTGTTGAAAGCTATGTAGTTTGTCCAGGAATATCTTCAAAAGGACTTGGCAGCCTGAGGGTTTTTGTTTTCCTTTACCCTCTTGCGAAGGAGAAAAATTTCATGAAGGAAACTGGATTTGACACAACCTGCTCTCAATTTTCAGCCTCCCACCTGTGATCTTCTTTAAAATTAATAATCCCAAATTTGAGAAATGTATGATTTGGGTCACTGTGATTATTTGCTGGGAGCTAAAGTAGTCAGCAACACCCTGAAGAGATTGGTAGGGATTCTTCTAGAGGGAATGGAAAACTCCACTGTCAAACAGCTAAAAATAGAAAGGAAATCAAACTTCCCTTAGATTGTGGCAGGAAAAAAAACAAATTTGTTTTCTCTCTGGGAGTCCTGAGTGGCTGAGGCTACCAAAACTTGAAGTATTCTCAGAAGTAAGGATGAGCTCTCCAGTGTAATAGGGGAGCAAATTCAGATCTGAGTAAGGAGCCCCCCTTTTAGCACCTGTGAGGTCTGTTTAGAGTAAGAGTAGCCATTAGCAGTTCTGAATGATGCTCTTCCATTGTCTCTGGGATGGTTAATTTTATGTGTCAGCTTGACTGTGCTAAGGGATACCCAGATATCTGGTAAAATATTATTTCTGGGTGAATCAGTGAAGGTGTTTTCAGGAGAAATTAGCATTTGAATTGGTAGAGTAAAAATGTTCACTCTTGGCAATGCAGGTAGGCATCATCCAATCCATTGAGGTCATGAACAGAATAAAAAGACAGAGGAGGGGAAAATTTTTTGCTCTCTGCTTTAGCTGGGCCATCTATCACCTCCTGCTCTTGGACATAGGGACTCCTGGTTCTCAGGTCTTCAGACTTGGGTTGAGACTTACACTGCTGGCTCCTCTAGTTCTCAGGCCTTCTGGTTTGAAGTAGGACTGTACAACTGGGTCCCTAGCCTTCCAGTTTGCAGATGGAAGATCACAGGACTTCTTAGCCTCCATGATCTCATAAATCAATTCCTCATAATAAATCCCTTTCTATATTTCTTTCTTTATTTTTTTTTTCTTTATTTTAAAGATATGGGATACAATTCAGGGTTAGGTATACAAATGTTCATTATGCAGGTATCTATATTTCTATATGTATCTTATTGGTTCTGTTTCACTGGAGAAACTTGACTAATGCAAGTCTCTTAGCTGTCATTTCCAATTATCCATTTATTTTTTTAAAAAACATACACTAGGCACTGTACAGGGTATTTGGAAGACACAAAAACCCAAAAAGATCAAAATCTCTCTCCTTTGGAAGCTACAATCTAGCAGAGGGAGTAGCCATTAAACACTACTCTAAACTCAGTATCTTAATAAAATATATGATGTTAGAGATGTACATTCTAACTTAGAACTGGAGACCATTATCCTAAGAGAAGTACTACAAGAACAGAAAACCAAACCTTGACTGGGGGTCGTGGCTCAAGCCTGTACTCTCAGCACTTTGGGAGGCTGAGGAAAGAGAATTGCCTGAGCCCACGGTTTCAAAGCCAGCCTGGGCAAACATGAATTTGGAGTCAATCATACTCAGTAATATATCACAGAAGCGAAGAACAGAGTACCATATGTTCTCACTCATAAGCGGACCTTGAACAATTTAATACTATAAGAAAGCGTTTGGCAGTAGTGGGAAACTGTCAGGGGAGGGAAGGTGGGATCACCAGTTGAGGGAAACTGCAAAGGGAGGGAGGGTTACACCTCATCAACAAGGGTAACTGCATAATCAATGTTTATACACCTGGCCCTGAATTGTACCCCACATTTTTATAATAAAAATGTCTCTACAATAAATCAAAAACTTAGCCAGGTGTGATGACGCATGCCTATAGTTCCAGCTACTTGGAAGGCTGAGGTGTAAGGATCACCTGAGACCAGCAGGTTGCGGCTGCAGTGGCCGTGACTACACCACTTCACTCCAGCCTGGGCAACAGAGTGAGACTCCAACTCAGGACAAAAAAAAAAAAACCAAACACCACATGTTCTCACTTCTCACTTATAAGTGAGAGCTAAGCTAAGGGTCTGCAAAGGCATACAGAATGGCATAAAGAACATTGGAAACACAGAAGGGGGAAGATAGGAAGAAGAGGATGAAAAATTACCTATCAGGCACAATATGCACAGGTGGGAGTGATGGATACACTTACAGCCCACACTTCTTTGCCACTATACAAAGCAGCCATGTAACCAAAAACCATTTGTGCCACTAAAGCTATTGACATAAAGAAAATAAAAACAATTTTTAAAGCAAAAAAAAAGATGTACATGACATATGAAAAAATAAAACAAAAACAGGGTAAGTATGAGGAAGAATAAGAAGTTTAGAAAAGATGGGCATGGGTTACAAGGTTAAACAGTGTAGCCAGGGTAAACCTCATTGAGAGGGTGGCATTTGAGTAAAGACTTGCAGTAGGTGTAGCTCTTGGAGGAAAAGAGCTCCAAGGGGAGAAAATAGTAAGACAAATGATCCAAGACTGGAGCATCTCTACAAACAAAGGAATATTATGCAGCCATAAAGAAGGACAAATATATGAACTTTGTAGCAACTTGGATGAATTTGGAGTCAATCATACTCAGTAATATATCACAGAAGCGAAGAACAGAGTACCATATGTTCTCACTCATAAGCGGACCTTGAACAATTTAATACTATAAGAAAGCGTTTGGCAGTAGTGGGAAACTGTCAGGGGAGGGAAGGTGGGATCACCAGTTGAGGGAAACTGCAAAGGGAGGGAGGGTTACACCTCATCAACAAGGGTAACTGCATAATCAATGTTTGTACACCTGGCCCTGAATTGTACCCCACATTTTTATAATAAAAAAAAGAAACACTTTTTTTAGCAGGATTAGATGGAGGCATTAACTGCAGTCCAGATCATTCAGAGCCTTGTAAGTCATGTTAAGGACAAATGTTTTCCTCAGTCCTATAGGAGTTATTGTGGGATTTTGAGCAGATAAGTAGCATGATCCAGCATATGTTTTAACAGGATAGCTCTAAGTTATTGCCTCAAATAACTCAACATTCCAAGGATTGAAACTGGTTTCAGTTGCAGTTTGGTCCAGAGGCTTAATCTCATCCAGGCTTAGTCTCTTTGCATTTCTCAGCTCAACCTCCTTCACATGTCCTCAGTCTCAGGATGGCCTCCCTCCTGCAAACAAATGGCTGAATCAGCTCCAAGACTTGCATGACCGAATCCAGGGGTAGAAAAGAAAGTCTTTCTTTCCAGAAGTCCCAGAAAATATGCCATCAGAGCTGATTTAGTCAGCTTAGGTTGTGTGCCCCTCTCTGAAGCAATGACAGAGAATAGAGACAATCAGCAAATGCCTCTGAATTCGGACATGGGACCAATCCTACCCAACCACAAAGCTGAGGGGGCAGAGTTGGTTTCCTAGATGAAAGTTAGGGCACTGTTACCAGAAGAAGAGAGATCATACATTGAACCACAAATGATAGATGCCCACTTATTTGGGGAAAGAGAGATTCATACACCCATCATTTTAATGTAAGGTAGATCAATATTGACTAAGTAGAGGTCTGAAATGAAGGGGTTATGGCAGAGAGAGGCTGACTCTGAAGGAAAGAATCGGGGAAGGTCACTCAGATTTGAGTGCTATTCTCAATTCTGCTACTAACACCTTGGGGAGACTCTCTCAATTTTATCCTCGGGGACTCTGGGTTTCGGCTCCAGCTCTACCACTGGCCTATTACCCCATTTACACCAATCCAATTCTCCATAAAGATTCCTCAAGAAATAAAAGTGATAGTCTTAAACTCTTAAGCTTCTCCAGTTCTGACCTTACTCTAACCTCTGCTGTTGGCATCCTCCTCCCTCCATCCCTGGGTCCACTGATAACCATGTACCCCTCACACTGTGTGGGCCTCTCAACTGGTCCTACCTTCTCTGGACTCTGCTCTAACCCCTGATACCAATCAGCCATTGACCACCCCACTCTCTCCTAGCTGAGTGATAAAAGAACCTTTATAATGGGATGGTTATTTACATCATGACAGAAGCCTTCTACAACTCATATTTTAACATCTCTGATTTACTAGAATGATGGAAATTTAGGGACTTTTTTTTTCATCAAGTAAACCATGGTCTTCTTCAAAAATATTTCATGAGATGGGCTTGGTGGCTCAGCCTGTAATCCCAGTACTTTGGAAGGCTGAGGTGAGTGGATTGCCTGAGTCCAAGGGTTCGAGACCCACCTAGGCAAATTGGTGAGACCTCATCTCCACAATAAATCAAAAATTAGCAGGGTGTGGTAGCGTGCGCCTGTAGTTCCAGCTACTTGGAAGGCTGACATGGAAGGATCACCAGAGCCCAGCAAGTCGAGGCTGCAGTGGCTGGGAGCAGCCACTGCACCCCAGTTTGGGTGACAGAGTGAAACTCCAACTCAAAAAATATATATACCTCATGGACTTGGACTTGGCTCTCACGTACAGTCAGCACTAGCATAATTAAAATAAACCAGACTGGAAGAAGCCAAGCTTTCAGATTTTAATGTTTATATAACATATTGGGCAACAAACATATTGCAAATTTGTTAAAGCCATTTCCCTGAAGAAAACATAGAGACACTAGCTGTGTGGAATTGCCATAATGACACTTTGTCATTATGTGTCCTTGTGGCTTGGAGAAAGCATGAAGAAACAGTGGAGAGGATGTGGTAGGTACCCTCATCTAAGTTACCGTTATAATATCTCTTTGATTTTGTAGGGGCCAAGGCCCTTGGATCCTTAGAGATTCACTGAAAAAAAATCACTGACATGAGGCACTTTGAGTATTAGGAGAAAAGGCATACAAATTAATTTAACATAAATTAACAGGAGCCTTCAGGATGAAGACCCAAACTTCCACTTGGGGACAGAAGCTTCCATACTATTTTAAGGTTACAGAAAGAATGTAGGCTCCCAGCCTGGCCTAAAACAGGTCTTTTTGGCAAGATGGATAATGGGAGGCGGAAAGGTGGTCTTGTTATGCAGATGAAGTCTCATAGGTAGCAGCCCTCAGAGAGAATAGATAGTAAATGTTTCCTTTCAGAATTTTAAAGGTGTCAGACCTTTAATCTCTCCTAGATCATCAAGAAAGGCCTAGAAAGGAAGGCCTGACTGCATTAATAGAAATTCTCTACAGATGCAAATTTTCCCCCACACAAGACAGCTTTTCAGCAGCCTTGCAGCAGCCGGTTCAAAATATTTCAAAGATATGTGTATCGAGATAAAATATTTTTATTTCCTTCCATTTTCAATGCTGACCTTCAGCGTGGCCTCCTCAAGACACGCTCTGTCCTCCCCTGCCTGTGGGCCTCTATTCACACTGTTCCTTCTGTTGAAATGTCCTTTCCTTCCACCACAACGCAGCTCTCTCTACTTTCAAATCTTCCTCTCTTTCTTTCAAATCCCATTTTAAATGTCCCCTTTCGGGAACTTTTCCTAATCTCTCTGCTGGGAATGATTTGAGCCACCTGTGAGCTCCCCCAGCATGCTACCTTCAGCTCCACTATGATGAAAGATGCTGAACTCTGTAAAATATTTAGGGTTTATTCTGATCCAAATGTGAGTGACCTATGCTTGTGGCACCATCCCAAGCGGTCCTGAGAACATATGCCTAGGATGGTTAAATTGCAGCTGGATTACAGGCTCCTTAGGAATACAGAAGTTACAAAAAAACTATAAATCAATGCATGTGAGGTTTACATTGGTGTGACCTGGGAAGGTGGGACATCTCCAGGCAGTGACTTGCAGGCAATTTCCTGATTGGCAATTAGTAGCAAGAGTTAGGCTTTGTCTTGGGGAATTTTGAAATTAGTGAAAGCTATTACACAATGAGGTAAGGGGCACTGAGATAAGGGGTGCTGAGGAAGTCAAGTTCCTTGATATGTAGATGAAACCTCATACATGGCAGACTTCAGAGGGAATAGGTGTCTTAGGAGGTGGCCAGAGTCTTGGAGTCTCCAGGAAAGAGAATTCTATACAGATGCAAATTTCTCCAAGAGACAGCTTTGCAGAGTTATAAAGTATTTTTTATTTCCTTCTTTATCTGTTATTGTGATGTTATGCCAGAGTCAGGTTGAAAAGTAAGTCTCATGAGATAGGGTTAATAAAAGCCTGTCTGATGAGTCTTTGTAGATTGTGACTCCTCAGACCCCTTAGTTAGGAATTAGACAAAATGAAAAGGGAAAAACTGTTAGTTTAGTCCACACGATGATCAGAAAGTCCTCTGCTGAGGAAACTGTGCTCAAGTCCTGTACACACTCATAAAACCTTGATTCTAAGACTCATTCTGAACTTTGTTGAGAACTGGGCCTGGTTAATACTTTCCCAGATGATAAAACACTATGCTAATGTCCAATCTCAACAGGGAGTTTTCTATTTCTTTCGGTACCTATGGTAGCAACCTCTGAGATGGTCCCCAGTGAACCCTGCTCCCTGGGGTACATGCCCTGTGTAATTCATTCTCCTTGATCCCTTGGGTGTGGGCAGGACTTAGTGGCTCCCTTATAATAAATGGAATACTGAAAAAGTAATGGGATGCCACTTCCCAGCATAGTAAGATTAAGATACAAAAAAGACTCTGACTTCCATTCTAATATAGCTCTCCCCCTCCAGCCATGCCTCTGAGAGAAGCCAGTTGCCATTGTGTTAGTTACTCTATGTGAGTTATCCTATGCCCGTGTGGCAAAAAAAAATAATGTTTACAACAAATCTACAAAGAACCATGTGAATGAGTTTGGAAGAGGATCCTCCCCCAATAGAGTCTTCAGATGAGACCACAGCCCTGGCTAACACCCAGACAATAGCCTGTGAGAGACCCTGAGCCAGAAACACTCAGCTAAGCCACATTTGAATTCTTAACCCACAGATAAATAATAAATGGTTTTTATTTTAAGTCACTAATTTTAGGGGCAATTTATTACATAGCACTAGATAACTAATATATTAACCAATCAAAAAATGCCTTTCAGGCCAAATGCAATGGCTCACGCCTATAATTTTACTATATTGAGAGGCCCAGGCAGGAGGATGACTTGAGGCCAGGAATTCAAGACTAGTCTGGGCAACATAGCAGGACACTACCCTCACAAAAAATAAAAATTAGCTGGGCATGGTGTTGTGTGCCTGCAGTTCCAGCTACTCAGGAGGCTGAGGAAGAAGGATCACTTGAGCTCAGGAGTTTGAGGCTGCAGTGAGCTATGATCACACCACTGTACTCCAACCTGAGCGACAGAGCAAGATCCTAGCTAAAAAAGAAAAAAAAACTGCCTTTCAGATTCCCACATTTTTGGAAGGACCTTTTTCCTACCTGCCCTGTGTCTCTCCCTCACCCCTTAAACAATGTCTTGGTCTTTGTCATTCTTCAACAACCTACCTTTTTTTTTAATATGCTAGTCTAAAGAATTAAGTTCAGAATTTGAGGATTCCAATGAATTGGCTCTTTTCCTAGAAAAGATATTTAAATTTCAGAAAAGTTTCTCCCATTAAAATATACTCCCTAGGAAACTGTGATAAAATATATTTGTTCTGTTTTTATATATCTAATATCCTCATGATTCTATTTGTTGGCCCATTAATTCAGATAAATGCATATTTCATATTAATAAGATTGAACTATGAGGAGAGGAACAAAGTCTATTCAAGTCTATTCAAATGTCCTAAATCAGTTGTGAAGTAAAGCTTGTTATGAAGTCAGAAAATTCCCAAGAGAATCATCTGGGGCATTAGCTGACATTTGTACCATCCTTTTCACCTATTCATCATCTTCTTCCCCAAGTTCTTGCATGATGGTCACTGGTGAGTGGCTCCAGTTGCTGAAATGTAGGGGGCCCAACCCTTTAGGAATGGTCCCTATGGTGATGCTTAACTCTTAAAGGTCACATCTGCTACTGGAAGAAGAGATGCTATTGTCACTGACAGTGAATCTATTAATATTTCATCCAAGTCCTGCAAGGCTCCCTTCTATGTTTGAATTCCTTATTGGTTTGGTTTGACATTAGGGCAATTCACTTCAGCCTACAAATTTCTAAAAATTAGCCAATGAATTTGCTTAGTCAAATCAACAATAAAAACATTGACTGTGTACCTATCTGCTAGGCGCCGTGGGCATTGGGGGAAAAGGGAAAGGTATGAAGGTAACTAAAACACAAGACAATTCCCACAATTTTAGAGTCTGAACAGCCTTTATAAAGGTTCAGAAATAGTTCTATGTGTAAAGCTCCAAATAGCACTGGAGGAGGAGACTGGGAATCTAAAGTGTTGATTCCAGCTCTGCATGTGCATATGCAAGCTGCTTTTCTTCTCTTAACCTCAGTGTTCTCATCTGAACAATGAAGAATCTTGGATTAGACCAGGGACTCTTCGGTAGGCAGAATCCTCGGGTGGCCTCCCAAGATTTCCAGTTCCTGGTGTAAACATCCTACGTAATCCCTTCCCTGTGAGTGTGAGTTGGACTTATGTATATGATGAGACTTTGTTCCCATCATTAAGTTATATTATTTTGCAAAGTGAAGAGATTTTTACAGATGGAAAGTCCCAGATTAGTTGACTTTAGTTAAAAGGAAAATTGTCTGACTTAATCCAGATGAAACACCTTAAAAGAGTCACTGGGTCCTTACAGAAATAAGAGATACTCCTGCAGGTCTGGAAGGACTGAGCTGCCATGTTTTGAGAGCCTCTGTGAGATAGCCATGTAAGGAGACTGTGAGTGGCCTCTGGAGAGCAGAATGATCCCCAAATCGTAGCCAGCAAAAAAACAAAAACAAAAAAACAGGGAGCTCAATCCCACAACTGCAAAGAAATGAATTCTGCCAACTACATGAGCTTGAAAGAGAACTCACACTTCAGAAAGAAATACAGCCCAGTCAACACTTTGATTGTAATCTCATAAGACCTTGAGCAGCAGACTCAGTTAAACCATGCCCAGACCCCTGACCCATGGAAATGGTAAGATAATAAACATATGTTGTTATAAGCTACAAATTGGTGCTAATTTTTTACATAGTAATAGAAAACTAATGCAGATTCTAGATGAGTTCTGTCTTGCCTGTTAACTCTAATGATTGACAGAAAAGAATTCTAAACCTACATCTAGCTTCATCTACCAAAAAGTGTGTCATAATTGACAAATAATATCTACCATGGATATTTGCCAGTTAGGACATCTCTGATTGCAAGCAACAAAAAACACTAGACAAATAGGCTTCAGGGAGGATGGAGAAGGATTGTTAGATCTGACCTTTACTCAGGAAATCATTATTGAATCTCTACTGTGGGCTAAATGTTGTTCTAAACACTGAGGTTGCAACAGCAATGAAGCACCTGCCTTCAATTAGTTCACATCTCAGCAGCTTATGGAATTGATAAGTCCAAAGATAGAGTTGGTTTCAGGCAATGGTTGCATCCAGGAGTTCAATATACCATTTCCATGTTATAGCCCCTTTAGGCTTCAGACTTGCATCCTCTCTGCTTCACATATCGTGGAAAAAGGATTTTTTTTTTTTTTTTACATCTTGTTACTCAAACAGTAAATAAAATTCCTGGGTTACATAAAATTCACCACATATTTGGTCTCTGGATACAAGATGATCCCTAAAGTCATTTAAAATTCTAAAATTAGATAATATTCTTCTAATTTTATTAAATGTTATTGATTTGTAATATCAAATGAAATATATGTTCAGTGTTATAAAAGAAAAATTAAGTGATGCAGCAATCTAAAAAGCAGAAGGCAGTATTCTCCCACAAACTTCTTTGACCACCCTCCATTCAACATCCTGAAAACCTTTCTGAAAAACTGCCTGTCCTACATGCCATGTTCTTTTGGTTTTAGGGTACATATAGACTCCTGGGAAATGGGTGAGGGTAGAGATTCATGTTCTGAAAAAGAAACTCCAAGATCCCAATGCTGAATTCACGGAGGAAGTCACAGATAATGGGAGAACATTCCGGAATACGTCAAAGCCACAGGGACCCCTACCTTTCTACCAAACGCTCATCAGTTTCCTCAACATTTCATAAATCATGGTGGCAAGGATCTCAGACCCAGGGTACCCTCTTTAGTGGCCAAATGACATGAAAAGAATGTGAAAGGGAAAGTCAGAACCAGTTTCAAATTTTGGCTCTACCACAATCTGATCGTGAGATCACAGGAAATTGACCGTATTCCACAGAGCTCCAATCTCCTCATCTATCAAAACTAAGATAATGAAATCCACCTACAAGTTCTTGTGTGATTGTATGAGATAACAGCACAGATGGCAATATCCAATGGAGACCTAGTAATGAAAGGAATTAATAGAGACTGAGTTTGCGTGGTGGCATGGAAATCACACTGGACTGAGAGCCAAGGGTCCTAGGCATATTCCATTTCTTATTCAAGGATATGTTTGGTCTCTCTGCTCTATACAGAAAAGTTAAGACCTTGGATCTGGAGCCAGACTGTCTTGGTTAGAATCCCAGCTCGACCATTTAATAACTGCAGAAGTGACTTGACTTTTACAAGTTACATGAAATTTACAATTACCTGAATATTCCATGTCTTAGTTTCCCTCTCTGTAAAACTACAATGATAATAGTCACTGACTCATAGGACTGTTGTGAAAAATTCAATGAGTTTAGTAGATGTGAAATACCCAGAATAGTGTGTGACACAGAGTTCATACCAATAAATGTTTGCTATTGTCATTATTATTCTTCATTCAATCAACACAAATTTGTTGAGAACATATGTTCCAAGATCTATGTTGGGTGTTAGCATTACATAAAGGTGTATGTATGTGTGTATATATATATATACACACACACACATATATATATATGTCTTTTCTATAGAGAAGCACAACACAAACAAATAAATACATTTTTAGTTGTAAAATGAAATCAAAATTACAGTAACAAAAAACAAACAAATGCCTTGGGAGCCCAGAAGGGGGAGCCTGACATTGGAAGAATGAGAAAAGAAACATTTAAACTGCACCTTATACTAAGAAAGACAAAGGGAGTTGAACAAGAGACAAAGCAATAGAAAAACTAAAAAGAGCTATATCTTAGAAGCATTGCACCAAGTTAAAAAAAAAAAAGAAAGAAAGAAAGAAAAAGAAGATGAAAGAGATTTATAACACTTTACAATTTCTGTAACTTGCACATAAAATGACAACCTACATTTTGCAAAAAAACACCTGCAAAAACACACTGAATAAGAGTAGAGAATCAGGATTTAAATGTGTGATTAAAATTTTAAGAGCAAGAACAAGACCATGCACACCCAATGGTGATAATGTACCATGATCTGAAAGCCAGAGGGGGAGAGAGGAAAGTATGAAAGGCGGGAGGGAGCAAAGAGACCAACACAGAATACGTGAGAATTTGCCAGCAATGTATTGCATCTGAAAGTCTCAAGGGGTCAGATCATTGCTGGTAAAATGAGACATCAGGTTATTTGATCTGAATTCACAAAAAATAATGTTAGAGGCAGTGTCTACACATACAGGCACACATTTCACATGGATGGGGCACAGGCCTACTTGGGCTATCAGGAAATGGGATAATCCAAGCCTGCACTTGCCTACCTGGCCCCCTCATGTATTAGAAATAGGTCCCTCCTCACCAAGACAGACATAGCCTGTGACAGGGCACACAGCTAAGCCAGCAGAGCACAAGCTGGATTTTAGCACCACTCAGGCACTCAGAAGGGTACCCTTGTGCACTGTGCAAATACACAACCCTAAGAGGTAGCCCTGCCTTGGTTCTTCTCTTTTGTCAAGCCTCCAGAAAAAACTGAACAGCCCTAAACTACACACAAAATGAAGACGCAAAGGCACAGAAGGTGCAGATGGTGAGAGTATCCCCTACAGGCAAATCCAAAAGCCCTGAACCTCAGTGTAGGAATACTGCCAAGCTCAACCTTCTGCATCAGTGCATTCCCTGAGCTTGGGAAAGACCATTGCTTGCAAAATAAGATAACATTCCATCATCTTTAAATGGAATGTCTGCAGTGCTGCTCTGGGAACATCCAAGACAGCACATGACTCTTTAACCTCAAATTTTTTTCACTCTGGCCAAGACAAGAAGATCCAAACATTGCCTTTCTTTCTTCTGCCCTAAGAGCATTGTGGAGAAGTTATATCATGTGTTTTAGACTCTGAAGAAAGGGCAGATGTTAGCATGCAACAAAGAAAGAAGAGGACAATGGAGAATTATACATGGAGAGACTAACAACAAGAAAATCATAATCAAAGTGGCTTATAGACATGAAAGGAAGAACTAAAGCTCTAAAAAGGAAATTTACATCTGGCAACCATGTTACAGGGTACAGGACTAGAACTTTTACAACCATGAGTTCATCTTCACATTCCTGTAGAATTGTCATAAAATCATAAGTAGGCCAGGCGTGGTGGCTCAAACCTATAATCTCAGCATTTGGGAGACCAAGGTGAGGGAATTGCCTGAGACCACGGGTTCGAGAACAGCCTGGGCAACTTGACGAGACCTCATTTCTACAATAAATCAAAAAATTAGCCAGGCATGGTAGCGTGCACCGGTAGTTCCGGCTACTTAAAAGGCTGAGGCAGAAGGATATCATGAGTCTAGCAGGTCGATGCTGGGGTGGCCGGGAGTGTGCCACTGCACTCCAGCCTGGGTGACAGAGAGAAACTCCAACTCAAAATAAAAATAAAAATAGATAAAATAAAATCATAAGAAGTGCTGAAAGAGGAGGAAGCAAAAAGACATTGCAGGGCAAGGAGAGGGTTCAAGACTCAAGGTAGGAAGGCCATGGCCAGCTACTCACCAGAGAAGAAAACATTTTTAACTCTAGAGGGACCCAACAGGCAATGTGACATGGGTGTTAGGGTCACAGACTTTGCAGGTAATTAGAACTTGGTTCTAGCCAGCTAGAAGGAACTTGGACAAGTCCATTCATTGTCCTAATCTTGTTTCCTCATGTGCAAAATAAAATAATAATAATAGTCACATCATGGGGTTACTGCGAGGGGTTGAATGTTTATAGATAACTTAACAAAATGCCTGTCATGTAGTAAGTGCTCAATAAGTAGAAGCTATTATTCATTCATGTATTCAGTAAATATTACCTAGCGCTTATTTTGAGTTGGTCACTGATCCAAGCTCAGGGATACAACATTCAGCGAAAAATGAACATGCTATTTGTCCTCATGAAGCATATGGCCTAGTAGAGACTCTAACTCAAAAAAAAAAATTAATGGCTCGCATGTTTCTAGTAATGCCAGTCACTTGAGGATGTCCCAATTTCAGGACAAGATAATACATGGATTTCTTTGAGGCTAAGATGTTGTTGAGATATCCAGGCAAAGATTTCATGCAGATATATATTTCTGGAGCTTAGAGAGAGGTCTAGGTTATGGATACGTATTTAACAATCATTGGCATATAGATGGCACAAGTTAGATAAAGCAAGATGAGACTATAGAATAAGCTTCTTTTTTTTTATGAGTTGGGGTCTCACTGTGTCGCCCAGGCTGGAGTGCAGTGGCATACTCATGGCCACCCCAGCATCGACCTGCTGAGCTCTGGTGATCCTTCCACTTCAGCCTTCCAAGTAGCCAGAACTACAGGCATGTGCTTCCACACCGGTTAATTTTTGATTTATTGTAGAGGCAAGGTCTCACCAAGTTGCCCGGGCTGGTCTCGAACACTCAGGCTCAGGCAATTCACTAGCCTTGCCCTCCCAAAGTGCTGGGATTATAGGCTGAGTCACCAAGCCCAGCCAGAATAAGCTTTTTTTTTAAAAAAAAAAAAAAAAAAAAAGCTAAAGGTTTAGTGGTTTAGGACCAAGTGCTAAGGAATTATGGCATAATGTTAGTCAGTAGAGGATTAGCTAGAAAAGGGAGGAAGAAAGGGAGTCTTCTAAGGTAGGAGTAAAACCCTCCCCCCAAAAAATGTAAAGTAAGAAGCTATGGGAAGAGAGTATGAAGGAACCTACATGCAATAAATGGTGAGAATTATATAATTGAGTGTCATAAAGCACAGATCTATTTGTTGTTCACCAGCTTAGAATTGAACACCTTTTATCATCAAGATAAATATATGTTAAAGTTTAAAATGTTAAAGCATTTGCCTAAGTTTATACAGCCAGGAGGCAGTGGGCAGGGTTTCAAACTCAAATCCCCTCATATGGAGGGGACTCTACTATCCTCCTCAGTAGTCAGACAAAGCGTTTCCTCACGTCTTGGTACTGTGACTTGCAAAACTGGAGGAACCTGACACTGAAAAGGTGGCAGCAGCATTTGTCCTCTCTCCTCCCAGTAGCTGCACATCTCAACAAAAGAAAACCATCTGTCTCCAGATCAGCCATTGGTGAAGGGAATGTCAAAGGAGACATGCTGAAGAGGACAAGGGTATTGTGACATATGTCAGTATTTAACTCAGTTGCAACTGTGATTTCATCTTGAGTCTAGACCAGGCACAGGTGCATGTGAGAAAATGGTAAAACATCTGACCACAGTTTCTTTAAAAAGGAAGGAGGCTGTTCCAAAGAATTTGACTCTGAAACAAAGTCTTATGTATCAGAATGAAGTCATGATTCTGAATTCAGCATAACAGCTATTACTCAAATCTATTCTAATGCCAGCCTACTAAGTCCCAAGAAGAGAAAAGACTGGACGGCAAATTTTAAAGAACTTTCTCATCATTTTTTCCTCCTTTCCACACTCATTGCTTCTCTCAATCCCTGGCCTAGGAGCATTAAGGGCATCTTATTATCCCTGTTCATGCCCAGTCACCCATGAAGTCCAAGACTCCCAGTTCACCCCTATTTACTAATCTACAAATTCTAGTACCTATATGACTCTATCCCATTTTATGAATTCATCTTCTACCCTTTTTCCTCTTCTGATATCACTTTACTATGACTTTGGAACTCACTAGCTCTCATTAGTACATTTCCCTGTGTCCTCAAGCTTTTCTGATAACATTCCCTTCACCTTCTTTCTCTAACTGACTTTTCTTTGAAGTCGCTGTAACCCTCTCAAGTGGTATCTGTCTCCTCTTCCACTCCTCATGTCACTGTATCTGGAGTTTGACAATGATGCTTTAAGACCATTCTTCCCCTCTCCTCACCAGCACAATCAAAGCTTTGAATTTCATATCATGAAACTGTATCTCCCACTGACCCTATTTGTTGCAGTTCCTTACACCACCCCTCCAAAATCAAGTTACTACCCCCTCAGTTGTCGAAGATGTTAGCTCCTGGATCACTGTCATTATTTCCAACACAATTTCTGTCATAGGTCTCATAGCTCAATATGTCCATGGAAAATCCCACCCATGTTCTGGCTTCTCATAATCTGACTTCCTCTCCTCTCATCAATCTTACCTTTTCTGGTTCTACTTCAGGCCTTGTCATTATCAATCCCTGCAACCCTGTGTATCCACAAATTCAAACATTCTAACCTCTAAACACCACCTTCCGAATCTAAACTTCATCGATTCTATGGCTGATCCTGGACCTTCAATCTATATATTCTACCACCTTTCAGTATGGCTTTTTTCCTCCTTCTTAGCTTAAATTTTATAGTCAGTCATCATCATCATCCTCTTGCACACACTCTCAACTGCCTTATCTCTCTCTCTCTCTCTCTCTCTCTCTCTCTCTCTCTCTCTTTCTTTCTTTCTTTTTTTTTTTTGAGTTGGAGTCTCACTCTGTCACCCAGGCTGGAGTGCATGGCACACTCACGGCTATCACAGCCTCGACCTGCTGAGCTCAGGGGATCCTTCCGCTTCAGCCTTCCAAGTAGCTGTGAGAAAATGGTACTACAAGCGTGCACTACCACACCTGGCTTATTTTTTGACTCATTGTAGAGATGAGGTCTCACGAAGTCACCCAAGCTGGTCTCAAACCCCTGAGCTCAGGCAATCCTCTTACCTCAGCCTCCCAGAGTGCTGAGCTTACAGGCTTGAGTCACTGCGCCTGGCTTTTATCCCTCTATTGCTTTATCATTTTTACTTGGCTAAATTATAGTTCTAATCCAATCCATCCCACTGGCTTCTCTGCCATGGCACCCACTCAGCTAATAGAAAAACATGCTACCGTATTTTAGCCTCTCATTCTCCTCAAGTCCCCAACTGCTGCCTGGCAACCACACTATATTTCCTTAACTGATCCATTCTCCTAGACAACTATTTCATCCTGTCTCTTCTGTCCTCAAACCTCTAACCCTGCTGCTCCATCCTCACTCACAGCTAATGAACTTGATGCTTATTTCACAGAGAAAATTGAAAAGAACTTCAACAACTTCTCTGCACCACATCTACCCATCTGCCTGATTCTGTGCCCGTGTACTCCTACCACCCTTCCCACACTCGTGTTCCTTAATGAATGACCTTAAATATAAGGCCAATCCCTCTATTATACACCAAATCCTATCCCCTTGTCTATTTAAGAACATTATTCTCCAGATTTTCTCCTCTCTCTTAGATCCTTAAGTTCCCCCTTTCTTCTGAAGCATTCCCATCAGCACACATATGTGCTATTCTTTCTCCAATATTAACATAAAGATTCCCCCCAAAAAAGTTTTCTCTGGTCCATTTCTTTTCTTCTCTTTGCATAAAACCATGGAAAGAGTTATCTAAACTTGCTATGCCTAAATTCTCTCCTCCCATTCTCTCTTAAATCTACCCCAATCAGGCTTTTGTCAATGGCTTGTATTCAGGTCACCAATGACCTCACGTGACTGATTCCATTGCTCAATTCTCAGTCCTGATCTTACTTCACTTTTCCTCAGCAATTGAAATAAGTGATGACTCCCTTTTCCTTTAAACACTTTCCTCTCTTGGCCTTCAGGATGCCACATTCACTTTGTTTTCCTCTAACCTTTCTGGCTTCTCTCTTTCTCATCCTGTTTTCCTGGTCCCCCAATATGTCCTTGGCCTCTAAATGAAGGGGAGTCCTGAGTCTCAGTCCTTGGATCTCTATTTTTATCCATTTACACCAGTGATTTTCATACAATTCAGATGCCCAAGACTTCCAAATGAATATATCTAGCCCTGACCTCATCCCTTTAGTCTGGATTCTTATACCCAACAGCTGACTCTGCATCTCTACTTGAATGTCTCATAGACATCTCAAACTTAATATATCTATTCCAAATCTCCTGCTATTCCCCCTAAAATGTGCTCTTCCTGCAGCATTTCCCATCTCATTTAATGGTAAATCCACCCTTCCAGTTGCTCACATTATTCATAATCTGTCAGAAAATCCTTTCACAGAGCCTCTTCTCTTGGCCAAATCTTTGAGGCATAGTCATTATTCTATTGCTTCTCACAATTTCTATTGCCATGACCCTTATCCGAGCCAAGCTTCTATGGCCTCTCCTCCTGCAGCCTCCTAACTGATCTGCCTGCTTCTCTACTCATTCTCCCATAAGCTTCTCCCTCACACAGAAGACAGAGGTTCATGCTAAAGCAAAGTCAGATCTTATCTCTCTCTGCTTAAAGTTTTCTAATGGGCCCTAGGTCATGGTCCTCACCATGTGCCCAGGTGCTGCAAGGCGACCCCATCACCTCTCTGGTCCAGCATTTCCCTCCCCTCACTCCTCCAGCAAGGCAGAGCCTCCTTGCCATCTTCTGCCAGGCTCTTGCCCTGGCTGCACTCCCTCTGCCTGGAATTATCTTCTCTCAGTTATTAGCCATGCTCACTTTCTCACTTCTCCAGATCTTGACTCAAATGTTGACTACGTCTCAATGAAGCTTTCTCCAGATATGCTATCTAAAATCCACCCTCCTATACAATATTTCCCACTCTCTTCTCTCAGAGGAAAATTGCTGTCACTTGCTGTTTATTGTTGTGCTAAACAGGAAGCTTGATGAAAGCAGGGATTTTTGTCTCTAACCTTTATTACCATCTCTGAAGCCTAGCATAGTGTCTGATATACCATAAGAGCTTAACAAATGTATTGAGTGAATAAGTGAATGAGTAAACTGAGTCCCCAAGAGATTTAGTAACTTCCCCCAAATCACAAATTTGGTGGCTAGTCAGTGTCATAACCAGAACTGAAGCCTCTTTCCAGCATCCTCATGCTTCCAAGGTGGCAACTTGGAAAACTTCCATCTTGTTTGCAGGAGGCTTCCTAAGGCTCCCATGCTTCCTGGCTTCTCGTAAAATATAACCCCACATGAAATAAGATGCCCAGTGCCGAGTGTAATCCCGCGCCTATGGAGGCTGAGGTGAGTGGATTGCCTGAGCCCGCAGGTTCGAGACCCGCCTGGGCAGCGAGACTTCATCTCTACAATAAATCAAAAAATCAGCCGGGTGTGGTAGTGCATGCCTGTAATTCCAGCTACTTGGAAGGCTGAGGCGGAAGGATCGCCGGAGCCCAGCGGGTCGAGGCTGCGGTGGCCGGGAGTGGCCACTGCACTCCAGTCTGGGCGACAGAGTGAGACTCCAACTCAAAAAAAAAAAAAAAGATGCCACTGGCTGGAGATCCCACTCACCTCTAATTTAGCCAGTGCAAACAAACAGGACAGAAAAGGAGCTGCTGACCTATGAATAAAGAGTTAAGTAAACAGCTCACTAAATTTCAAGTTGCAATTAGTAATTCCAGTGATCAAAGGGATTTAGATTGATTAAGATAGCCCATTATGGGCCCTGCTGCAAGTATCAAAGTCACTAAGAAGACCATGCTTCATCTCTGCTCACAGGACCATTGGGAAATAAAGGCCCATTCATGAACATTGAGCTTGATACAACCTTCCTCTTCAGGGCACAGTTACCTAGAAATTCAGTGTTCTAATTCACCTAGAAATCGTGTATACAGACAGATAGAAGTTATACATTTGCTAAGCACTAAGCGATGTGCAAGACACTTTCTTTTTCAGCCCATAGTGTTGTTATTGAACTTGAATTAAGGGTTTTACAAACAGTATATCATTGTTACAGCAATGCTGCAACATGATATAATGTCCCCATTGTGACTGAGAATACTGGGTTAGTTCATCTTCCTAAAGACCTAGAACTAATAAATATCACTGTTGAAATTCTAATCCAGGCCAAGAACATGTTTTATGCCTGTAATCCCAATAGTTGGGAGGCTGAGGTAGGAGGATTGCTTGAGGCCAGGCTTTTGAAACCAGCCTGGGCAACAAAGTGTGACCCTGTCTCTACAAAAAATTAAAAAATTAGCCTGGTGTGGTAGTCTCAGCTACTCAGGAGGTGGAGGCGAAGGCAGGAGGATTGTCTGAGCCCAGGAGCTGGAGGCTGTGGTGATCCGTGATTGTGCCACTGGACTCAACCCCGGGTGACAGAGTGAAACCCTGTCTCAAAAATAAAATAAAGCTGCTTCTAAAAAATAAAATAGAAGTTTCTAAAAAAGAAAAAAAAGAAATTCTAATCTGAGTCTCTGACTCCAAAGCTTAACCAATGTGTCAGATCACCTTCAGTTAAGAAGATGACTCAGACTTATCTTTTGCCTCCAGGAGTTCAGATTCTCACCAGCAAAATGAAATGACACCTAACTCTAGTTTTTAAAAAAAAAATTGTCTAATTGCTGGAATGATAGATGTTAGAGAAAAATCCACTTTGAAAAGATTTAGCTCAGAATCTTCTACATGTAAGACATTTGAATCATGTTTGAATTATAGGTAAGATTTAAGAGGTTGATAGGGGCAAAGGGAATTCCAGGAGAAAGAGATTTTACTTTGACAAAAGACAAAATCTTGAATGAACTAAAGCAGCAATCTTAAGTAGAAGAGTCTAAAGTTACACTAACCGTCCCCACTCTCCGTAAGGGATCGGTAACTGTACCCAACAGAGAAACTCAAATACTAAACTCTCACACATGTTATCTGCCTAGAATTGCTAAAGGAATACAGAAACAGTGCCCACCCTAAAGCTCTCCTCCACGTGTCCTAAAGTCCTCCATCTCCTTATCTTAATCTCTGAACTTCTACTAGACTGATAGTCAACGGGTTAACAACCTGCTCCTAAAAGCTAAAAGCCCCAGAAAAATTACAATCTATAAATCACACTACACTCTATATTGATTTACCTGCTGAGCTTCTTCCTAACCCAGTTGAGCGCCAGCATCTGATGCAAAGTATTGATGTGGAGGGAGGAGGGAAGAAGAAAGAGGGAAGAGTAATTCTAGAACCTGGAATAGACCCCCAAGGGGGAGTTTGAGTGAAGTCTTGAGTGCCCAGATACAGGAAAGAATGAAGCAAAAGGCAAGAGAAGAAAACAATTACAAGGGACAGAAACTCTACTCAAACCAGCTTAAGCAAATCAGGGAATTGGTTAGATCATGTCTCTGGGCTAAACTCAGGCACCTGTGTACAGTGGTTAACTGTGCAGACTTTGTCTATTCCAGGTTCTAGAATTACTCTTCCCTCCTTCTTCTTCCCTCCTCCCTCCACATCAATACTTTGCATCAGATGCTGGCGCTCAACTGGGTTAGGAAGAAGCTCAGCAGGTAAATCAATATAGAGTGTAGTGTGATTTATAGATTGTAATTTTTCTGGGGCTTTTAGCTTTTATTTTTTAGAAGCAGCTTTATTTTATTTTTGAGACAGGGTTTCACTCTGTCACCCGGGGTTGAGTCCAGTGGCACAATCACGGATCACCACAGCCTCCAGCTCCTGGGCTCAGACAATCCTCCTGCCTTCGCCTCCACCTCCTGAGTAGCTGAGACTACCACACCAGGCTAATTTTTTAATTTTTTGTAGAGACAGGGTCACACTTTGTTGCCCAGGCTGGTTTCAAAAGCCTGGCCTCAAGCAATCCTCCTACCTCAGCCTCCCAACTATTGGGATTACAGGCATAAAACATGTTCTTGGCCTGGATTAGAATTTCAACAGTGATATTTATTAGTTCTAGGTCTTTAGGAAGATGAACTAACCCAGTATTCTCAGTCACAATGGGGACATTATATCATGTTGCAGCATTGCTGTAACAATGATATACTGTTTGTAAAACCCTTAATTCAAGTTCAATAACAACACTATGGGCTGAAAAAGAAAGTGTCTTGCACATCGCTTAGTGCTTAGCAAATGTATAACTTCTATCTGTCTGTATACACGATTTCTAGGTGAATTAGAACACTGAATTTCTAGGTAACTGTGCCCTGAAGAGGAAGGTTGTATCAAGAGTTCTGATCCGTCTTCAACTCCTTACTCATTATAGGGCCTTGAGCAAGTTACTTGACTTCTCTGAGTCTCATTTCCCTCATCTGGGTGAAAGTGTAATGATAGTAATCATTCTGTATCTACGTCATCATTTTGTTGTGAGAATTGAGTGAGTTAACGTATGTGTTACGTGTATGTGTTACGTGTATGTGTTGAATGTGTACCCCCAAAAAGATGTGTTAAAGTTCTAACTCCCAGTATCTCAGAATGCAATCATTTTTGAAAATAAGACCTTTGTAAATGTAATTAGTGAAGATGAGATCATATTGGAATGGAATGGGTCTCTAATTCAATATGACTAGAGTCACTTTAAGAAGAGAGAAGTCAGCCAGGCTCAGTGGCTCAGCCTGTAATCCCGCGCCTTGGGAGGCTGAGGTGAGTGGATTGCCTGAGCCTGTGGGTTCGAGATCCACCTGGGCAGCGAGACCTCATCTCTACGATAAATCAAAACTCAGCCGGGCGTGGTAGCGCATGCCAGTAATTCCGGCTACTCAGAAGGTTGAGGCGGAAGGATCGCCGGAGCCCAGCAGGTCGAGGCTGCAGTGGCCGGGAGCGGCCACTGCACTCCAGTCTGGGTGACAGAGTGAGACTCTAACTCAAAAAAAAAAAAAAAGAAGAGAGAAGTCACTCAGACAGACTTAAGGGGAGAATGTCATGTGATAATAAAGACAGAGACTAAAGTGCTGCAGTTGCCAGACAATGAATGCCTGGGCATCCCAGAATCTAGAAGCAATCAGAAGGAATTCTGGCCTACAAGTTTCAAGGGAGTATATTAGTCTGTTTGAGCTGCAAAAAAAAAAAAAATTGGCTGGACAACTTAAACAACAAAAATATGTTTTCTCATGCTACTGAAGGCTAGATGTCCCAGAAGAATATCTGGCAGAATGGGTTTTTGGTGAGGTCTCTCTTCCTGGCTTGCAGATGGTTGCCTTTTTACCATGTTCTCATATCGGGTAGGGGAGTTCTGGTGTCTCTTTTCATAAGAACACTAATCCTAGCCAGGCACGGTGACTCATGCCTGGAATCTCAGCACTTTGGGAGGTGGAGGCGAGAGGATTGCCTGAGTCCAGAGGTTCAAGACTAGCCTGGGCAACTTAGTGAGACCTTGTCTTTAAAATAAATTTAAAAAATTAGCCCGGCACACCTGTGGTTCCAACTACTTGGAAGGCTGAGGTGGAAGGATCACCTGAGCCCAGTAGGTTGAAGCTGTGATAGCCATGAGTATGCCACTGCACTCCAGCCTGGGTGACAGAGTGAGACTCTGACTCAGAAAAGAAAGAACACCAGTCCCATCAGATCAGAGCCCCACCTTTATGACCACATTTAAACTTAATTACTTTCTTATAGGGCTTATCTCCAAATTCAGTCACATTGAGAGTTAGGACCCACAGAGTGAGACCCTTGACAAAAAAAAAAGAAAGAAAGAATTATTGGTTGTAGTTGCAAACAAAAAGAGAAACCAGGATTAATGAACTCAAGCAGAAAATTAATGTTTTGGAGAGTTCTTAGTAGCTTACAAGCTGAAAGGAAGACTGGGAATCAGGCTTGAGCAGGAATAAGTAATGCTAACCCTGGCCATGATTTTTCCTGTCTTCCACCAGCCAGAGGACAGGGAACGTGGATCTTCGAGTCCTATCTTGCATCTGTGGCAAAATGTGGGACCATGGGACCTACCTATTTAGGGTCTCCCCCAGGGAAGTAGGATGTTTGGATATTGATTTGACAAAGATTCACAATAGTTTTCTACTTAATGACAATGAGGAAGTGATTATGAATAGAACAAGACCTTCAATCTTCCAGACCCTGCTTTGTTACTCAGGGGATCAAGGTGGGGAGTGGCTTCCTTAGTACTAACCAACATTCAAGGCAGAGTGTTCAAACCAAACCCTTAAGAAAGTCTTCGACTGAAGGAATTGGGTAAAGATCCATAAGAGAAGTATCAGCTAGAACATGGGGATGATTTTGACAGGAGCAGGGAAACAGGAGTTGAGTCAGACAGAGAATTCTAGAAGTGACAGCATGAGCAAAGGCTAGCGGACAGAAAAAATCAGGCCCATGAAATAGAGAAGAATTTCTCAATTTCAAGAAATTTGTTTTTACAGCAGCATTTCAGTGCCTCAAAGATTATCTTTTAAAAAAACAACTGTTATCCAACAACTACTTAAGGCTTGAAATAAAGGAAAACATTCCCACGCCAACTCTGCACTACAAATAGAAACTGAAAAGGCACCGAAATACCAAGGCCACTATGGCAGCCTGATTCGAAGCTTTTAATAGAACAAAAGTTCTGTGGGCTCCTGAAAGGGTTCACTCCTCCTCTTCACAACACTGTTCAGTCTCTCTGGAGCCCCCAGAGTTGGGGCGGCAGGGAAGGAGCTGAGGACAGGCTGCCATCTGGAGCCAGAGCCTGCCTCCAAATTCCCTGCCTCCATGCAAGTGTGCTCTTCCCAGGGCAACGACTTTAATAAAATAATAAAGTTGTCACTAACCTGTATGGAGCATTTGACATGGCTAGAACTATTCTAAAAGGGTCACATAGGTTATATTTTTTCCAAGAACCCTATTAAGTGGGTGCTGCTCTAATCCCCATTCAACAGACTGAGGCAGAGAGGTTCAGTCCAGTCATCATGTGTCCAAGGTCACTTAGGATGTCCCACCATTCTCTCTCACACAGTGCACAACAGAACAGTAACTGACATCTCTGTAGCATTTAGTGGTTGTGAAGGCTGGCGGAGGGACAGGGAAGGACCTGATAGTTATCAAATAATTGCAACATGCCAAATTTTGTGCAAAGCGCTCTACAGAACCTGTAAAATAAAAACAAACAAAATCTACTTGGTCAATGCATAACAGCATGATTGTACTTACTGACAGCAAACTGTACATGTGTAAATGGTTAAAATGATAAATTCTATGTTATGTATATTGTACTGCAATTTACTAACATTTGCTAGTCTTTTGCTAATATTCTGCAAGCATTAGTTAATTAAAATCCTCTCAGCAACCCTATGAAACCGGCACCCTAGTTATCCCCAGTTGACAAATGAAGAAATCAGAGCTCCCAGAAGTTAAGAATTCACTTGGTTAGGCTCACCTATCTAGTACAGGCCTTCAGTTATAACCATTAGTAATAATAATATTTGTGTTGTTAGTATGATTAGTTAATATGATCAATTATTGATAGTATTATCAGAAATAATATAATGAATAATACTTTCAGTACTATTAGCATAGGTTTTAGAGGCAAATAGTGTGTTTTTGAATCCCAACTGTACCACCTGCTGGCTGTGTCATCATGGACAAGTTAGTGCACTTCTCTGTGTCTATTTGCTCACATAAAAGAGGGAGAATAATAGTGCCTCTTTCGCAGTGTTGGCAAGAGGATCAAAATGAGGTAATTGAATATATGTGCATAGAGCAGTGCTTGGTTAATAATAGGTGCTAAATAAAAATGCTAAGTTTTTTAAGAGGAAAATTAAACTCAAGGGCTATGCAACTTGCCCAAGGTCACACGACTAAAAAAAAAAAGTGGAAAATGAGTTTCACACCTTTGCCAGCCAAGGTGAAGTAGGTGGATGTTCACAGGAGGACAGAAGTGGCACTTCCCACAGCCTCCAGAGGCCCATTCCAGAGAGGGATGTGGAGAGATCTTAGCTCAGTGAAGGCTTGGACATCTTCCTAGGTAAAGACTTCTTTGATAAGTCTGAAGAAGGTTAGAGTGATAGACATTCTAACCACAAAAATGTTCATATATGAAATGACATAAACTTACAAAAAAAGCTCCCAAGATTTGAGGGTCCCTGAGCTTCTCCCTCCCAACCCAGGAAGTCCTCTGGTAAGAACCCCTACCCTGTATACCTCCACTTCCATTGTACTGATTTAGAAAGAAAACTCCCAAAGAGGTTAGAGCAATCATTCTCCCTTCTGTTTCTGGTGCAGGATGTGGGAATATGAATTTTTAACAAGATTTCCCAGAGATTCCGCTGCAGGGATCCACCATACTTTGAAGATCACAGCTTTATGGGACTTGCCCCAAGACACCCAAGTAAAAGGAGATCAAGACAGGATTAGTCCTAAGAAGTATCCCACCTGAGGTGTCTAGACTCCAGTGAGATCTCTTTCCACCTTTCATAACCTAAAAATATTTTCAAATGAATTATATTTTAAAATTTTTCAAAATAGCTATGTAAAGAGAGAGATTCCACATAGAGACAATTAGAAGGGAATTACACAAAAATATTACTAATGAGGTCTCTGGGGAAAATGGAATTATAACCATTTTTTCTCTTTATCTACTTTTTGACATTTCCTAACTTCTACATGATAAATATGTTTTCTATATAATGAGATTGCTTTAAAAGTAAACCTTATACTTAATATGTATTTTTATATCTTAGTTTCATGGACATTGAATTTAGAACACTGACCCACTTAAATTATATTTTTCTGGCGTTTTACTTTAAAAAAAAAATAGATGAGCTGGGGAACTGAAATAAATTTACTTGAAAGTGAACCAAAGTAAAGCTAGAAAGGAAAAATGTCATACTTGATTAGCAACTCTGTAAATAATTACAGATGAAGACCTAGAATTTCTGGAGAGAAAAAGAAATGAAGAACGCAGCCTTGGATGACTTAATAAGGCAAGTGTTTTCAAATCTTTGGTGCTTGCTTTTATAAAAACGCCATTAGGAAGAAGAAGGTCAGGAAGAGAGAAAAAGCCTGCATCCTAGGCCTGTGATAAAAAGAGAATGATGATCGAGACTTACATCTGTCCAGCACTTACAGTTTTCAAAACCCATTTATAATAATTAGCAATTGGAAAGAACCCAAATGGCAACAATAGGGTAGTGGCTAAACAAACAGTGGTCGATTAACTCAGATGGAGTACTTCATAAAGAGAGACAATGGTGAACTTGCAGACTGAGTTGATTCTGGAAATGTCTATATGACCTCATGTTAACTAAGCAAAAAGTGAAACGCTAAGTAGTGCCTTGGGACTTCCACACATTATTTTAAAAGGTTTATCACCATTAGCTTCTTAGAAAAGATGGAGAAACGAGAACTTCATTGTTTATTAGAGAAAAGAGCTGACATCAAATTCTGGCTCCTCTAGAAACTGGCTGAGTAGCATTAGAGAGGTTAAGAACCATTCCTATTTATATCAATAATGCATTTTTTACTTCAAAATTATTTCAAAACCTGAGTTGGGAAATTAACTTGCGTGTCATAAGGTGTATTTTTTTCAGAGACAAAAAAAAATGTATAATCCCTAATATATCTGCCTTCTTGAGGCAATCTTTTTATATTTACTTCTAGCAATTTGTATAATCTTTAATTTGACTTTTTTTCCAGTTGAACCTGACGTGGGAAGGTTTTAAGTCCAAGCGATTTCATCACTTTTGGTATTCCCAATCAGTTCCATTGTAATCTCAATTTGCATTCGGATACTTAAATATTAAGTTCATTATCACCAATATTAAAACTGAAACTTTTTCCACTTTCCATACAAATCTAGTAAACCAAGTGTCAGGCATTTGTCAGGAGCTTTTATACCAGCAGCCTTGACCTTGTTCTATATAACATTTCTGTCTCGGAGATGCAATAAAGAATAAACTCAAATGTATACAAAAGCTTATAACAATAATTTGTTCTCAACAGATATTTACTAAATTTTACTTCAGATGTTAGCATGTAGATTAATAACAATAAAGAATGACATACACAAAATATATTTTTAAAGTGTAACAGTGTCTACCCAGAAAGAGATCTCAACTAACAAGCAACAGGGCTCCTGGCTTTGCTTGTTATAAGATTCTTATCCCTACCTCAAGTGGTGATATTGAGGGCAGACCAGAAAATCTGTGAATGGTGAAAAACCAAGAAGGGGATCATGGAATAAGAATCAAAGGAAAATATGGCCAAGTCTTAAGTTATGATTTAGACATACCAAGATGAAAATTAATGTAGGGAGCTGGGCGTGATGGCATGCATCTGTAGTCCTAGCTACTCAGGAGGCTGGCGCAGAAGGATCTCTTGAATCCAGGAGTTTGAGCCCTGCCTGAGAAACATAGTGAGACTTCAGCTCTAAAAAAGAAGAGCGAGATTAGAGAGAGAGAGAAAGAGAGGAGTTAATGCAAGAAAATGTAAGACCCTCCACTTAGATCCAAAAAGACTAATCACTCAAAAACAGGTTAGAAAAGATATAACTTACTGTAGCATATATGGAAGAGGTTTAAGAAATTTTGTTAGAAGTCCACTGTGAGTCAATATCGTGATTTGACTCCACAAAAAACTTATATGATCTCAGGGTGCAGTTACAGAATTCGGGACAAGGACACATTGAAGTTTTGAGTTTAGTTTTTTTCAGCTCCCTTTTAAGAAGGATTTAAGCAGAATAGGGCATGTGGCTTGTGTTTGAAAAATAGTGATGAGGATGACCAGTGAGAGGATTCTCAACCTCATCATCTGCAGAATTTTTGAAGGATGTAGTTTAAAAAAAAAAAAGTCTCTGGGGATGTAATAGCCTACTTCAAGTACTTCCAGCTGTGGATAGAGAATTAGCACGTATTGTGCAGACCATCAAGTCGGATCAAAGGGTAGAAGGTGAAGCAAGATCAGTCAATACATGGAAAATGTCTAATCACCAGAACTTCTCAGAGATTAATCACATGGGTAGATAGTATGTTCACCCTCAATGGAGGTATTCAAGCATAAAATAAAGAATCACCTGGTAGAGAGTAGTAGAAAGTTCATAGGCATACATTGATAAGCAGTCAGGGTGCCCCTGAAGATCTTTTTAAATCTCTTTCCCTATTCTAATTTTGTGTCTTTTCAAGTATGCAAAAATAAGTGTGTGCAAGACTAACACTGGTAGCAAATATGGAAAGAGATGAACAGTTGAGAGATTAATATGCATTACATTTCTTCTTCATTTGTTCATACTCCCTTCCTACATAAGAAGTATGTGTGTATAAATAATAATTTAGACGAAAGAAAATATAAATTATAAAAGGTCATCTCTGAGAGCAAAGAATAAGAAACTGTACTCAAATGCAAGTCATCTAAGTTTCCTTGTAGTTACTAAGTGAACCATAAATTTGTCACTGAGATTCCTAGTTGCTAAAGTGAAAAGAGGTGCTACCATCAGTCACATGATTCTCAATATTCAGGAGAATAAAACATTTTTGATCTTCAGGGAAATGAAATTTCTTCTGGTGTTCAGCCCTGGAAGGAATTGCTGTTGTGGGACCACTTATCAATGTCATGAGAAGTGTCCTTAATAAAATCCCTGCAGCAAATACAACAATGTGGGTCTTGAAGATGTTTCTTGACAGTGCTTCTTGGAGGAAACCTAAGAGTAGAATTCTAGAGCACAATGTAGAAGGAAAAAACATCACCTCTCTACAGATGGAGAAAATATTTTTTGAGCTGCAACAAACATATGTGTGCATGTATCTTTTTTGTAGAATAATTTGAGTTCCTCTGGGTATATTCCCAATAGGCGAATTGCTGGGTCACATGGAAGGTCAATTTCTAGTTCTTTCAGGAATTGCCACACTGTCTTCCAAAGAGGTTGTACTAGTTTGCATTCCCACCAGCAGTGTAGAAGCGTTCTTTTTTCTCCACATCCTCGCCATCCTGAAGCGTTCCTTTTTCTCCACATCCTCGCCAACCCTGAAATGTACCCACATCTTTATAATAAAAATTAATATAT
This sequence comes from Carlito syrichta, assembly GCF_000164805.1. Classification (NCBI taxonomy): domain Eukaryota; kingdom Metazoa; phylum Chordata; class Mammalia; order Primates; family Tarsiidae; genus Carlito; species Carlito syrichta. The sequence goes on along the minus strand of NW_007252196.1, from coordinate 508,029 downwards.
ATATTATTTGAATTGTTTATAGTCTAGGCAGAACTAGAATTTAATACTTAAAGTATATTTTAAAAATTGAGTGGATGATGTAAGTTTCAGACAATCCTTTATGAATATTACTTCTTTAAACCAACTAGAGAATTTGAGCTAATACTCTGTAATAAGGGACCTATCGTCCTTGAGTTAATAAGTATTTTCCTCTTGCTTTAACTCTTTTCCTTTAACGCCCAGCATATTATGCCTCCAAGGCTGTTCTCCTTATCCTGTCTCTCACCTACTATCTTTATAACCAGTTTGCTTTTCCCTTTGTGGTGCTAAGCAGTTTGTGAGACACGTATCCTCCCACTGGGAACTAAATTAAGACATCAAAATCTTGTCACATCAGGCACCTAATAATCACTAGTTGTTTGCTAGCACTGTTCATTTGGGATGAATTCAGAATTCTGATCCTGAAAGAAAGCTGCCAGTTTCCACGAACAGTTACTGTCAATTCAAAGATCTTGACTGGGGAGAGCTAAGAATAAAAAGCTAACGGGACAAAAGGCTCATGAGACTGCTTTAAGAATTGGTGATGCTTCTTTTCAATGTCGTAACGACCATTAGGATGAGCTCAGCTAAACGGAAGACTTGGAGGGGCAAAGATGGCGTCCAATAGCCTAGAAATCTCTGCATGAACTAGTCCCAACCACTGCTGGTACTTCTCCTCCACCCTCTCATTGCCCTTCTTTGTGATCCTAAAGTTACATTTCTTCACCACATGTGTTTATTGTCTGACCCCACCAGCGAAAATATAAAATCTGTGTGTGCAAAGAGCTTATCTCTAGGGCCTAGAACGGTGTGTGGTACTTAGTAGACACTCAATGAAGATGTGCTGGGTTGGCTGGATGAATAACTGAGTAACTTTGAAATTTCCCAGGTGGCATGGTGAGGAAGTGAATCAGCTTCCCTCTGTGGAGTTTTGTTTCCTCCTCTTTAAAAGGAAGGGTTTGGGCCAGAGTGGCTGGAATTGCCAGCTACCTGCCCATCAAAATGTGTTCTCTCCTCCTTCCATACTAGGAGAGCTAGCTGAGCTCATAGCTGTCCAGCAGTTGAGTGGCCATATTGCTGAGTTCTTGACAATGGAGTGTGAGTGGAAGCTATGTGTGCCCTCTGTGCTGGAGCCCTTACGACAACAGATGTGCCTTCTCAATGTTTTCCCTTCTCCTTTCTGCCAACTAAACATAACAGCCACCCAGCCCCATAGGTTCAAGTGATGAAGACAGCCAGGAGGATGACAGAATTTTCCAGCTAGCCTAGACAACCACATGGAGCAGAGTACAACTACTCACCCTGAAGAGGAAAATGAACCATTGCATTTTGGGGTCTCTTTATCATAGCAGTTTAACTCCCCCCTCCCAATGAATACAACTTGATTATTTTTTTTTGAGTTGGAGTCTCACTCTGTCGCCCAGACTGGAGTGCAGTGGCCACTC
>NW_007252196.1:501701-506237 GCF_000164805.1 Carlito syrichta | reverse complement strand
CTGCACCTTTGGGAGGCTGAGGTGAGTGGATTGCCTGAGCCCGCGGGTTCGAGACTCGCCTGGGCAGGCGAGACCCCATCTCTACAATAAATCAAAAAATCAGCCGGGTGTGGTAGCGCACACCTATAATTCCGGCTACTCGGGAGGCTGAGGCAGAAGGATCGCTGGAGCCCAGCAGGTCAAGGCTGCGGTGGCCGGGAGCAGCCACTGCACTCCAGTTTGGGCGACAGAGTGAGACTCCAACTCAAAAAAAAGAAGATACACATAACCTTTAATGTTTTCTCAAGTTTTTTCTCTATGCATGTAGATGTATATTTCCCAGAGATAAGATTTAGTTTGCACTTTTGAAACAACCACTTATTTCAGTCAGATGGATTGAGAGTTGATTGCTTGATTTCTTTATTAATCACAAAAAAGAACAGTAGTAATAATCATTTAAGTTATAATCATTTCTACATGTTCTGTGATGGCTTAGAGTGTCCTAACACCCTGTGCTTCTAAAAGTTTGGCAAGCATACCAGGAATGATAATTGAGATGCTTTGGCAGGACATAAACTTTTTTAAATGTAATAGTTTAAAACATGTCACTGTGATGTATATTTATTGTATCTTCTATTTATGACAAATGACTCTACTTCTCAATTAATGAGGTGGTATAATTTTCCTCAAAAATAAACGTATGTAAATAAAAAGTGAACATTTAGAGAAAACCATGAGTAGTGCAGGAAATAACAAAAGTTGTGAAGGTATACAAATAACTGAAATTGGGGGACTCAATGATAACTGCAAGATAGATTAAGAAGACATTAGGATACTCACTTTATAGAGATGAAATTAACACTTTGAAAGTGACATTGGCCAACCAAATCAATAGACTAAATAGTTAACTCAAGTAAGAAAAAGAATATTGATAATTAAAATCATAAGTACCTTAATCATTAACAAAATACTTTTTCACATCCATTATCTCTTTTAATTTCTTAATTGAATCTATTAAAATATAATATTAATGGAAAGTAGCACAGAGTTCTATTTTTTTTAAGGTTGAGTATGTATATGTTGCTTGTGTTTCAGCTTTATAAAGGAGAGACTTTGTAGGCTTTAGTCATCTGAAACTTAGGCTCAGAATCCATGTCAGCTGCTCATAAACTGTGGGACCCAGTGCAGGCTGCTCGTTCAACAGTCAACAGATACCTACTGAGTACCTATAATGTAAGAGGTTTATATCTGAGTGCTTGCGATACATTAGTAAACAGAATAGCAAGGGTGTTTGTCCTCAAGCTTACTTTCTAATGAGGGAAACTACTATGGTCTGAACGTCATGTCTTCCCAAAATTCGTATGTTGAAACCTAATACCCAATGTAATAATATAGAAGATGGGGCCTTTCGGAGTTAATTAGGTCATAAGGACACCACTCTCACAAAAGGATTGGTGCCCTTATAAAAGAGACTACAGAGAGATAACTAGTCCTTCTAACCCTGTGAGTACACAGCAAGACATTGTCTGTGAAGTGGAAGATGGCCCTCACCAGACACTGAACCTGCCAACACCTTGATCTTGGACTTCCCAGCATCCAGAATTACAAGAAATAAATTTCTGTGGTTTATAAGTTACCCAGTCTATGGTAATATGTTACAGCAGTCCAAGTGGACTGAGACAGAGACATGCAATAAGCATAATAAGTAAATTATAAGTAATCATTTAATAAGTAAATTATGAATAAACATAATAGTAAATTAGAATACATTAGAAGTCAAGAAGTACTCTGTTTAAAAAAGGGAGGTAGGCTAAAGGGAAGAGAGCAGTGTAAAATAGAGTAATAAGAGTGGGCTTCACGGAGAAGGTGACATTTGGCAAAGAATTGAAAAAGGTGAGGGAATGAGCCAAGTGGGTGTCTGGGGAAAGGAGAGTCCAGCAAAGGAACTTACTTAGGGTTACCTATGACTAATGTGTACCCAATGTGCTCAAGGGACTGCAATGGCCAGAATGTTTGAAACAGAATGAACAAGGAGAAAAGTAGCAGAAAATGGGTTCAGAGAGGTGGAGGTGAGCAGTGCAGATTATGCTTTGCAGATCGTTGTTTAAGAACTTCGGTTTTTACCCTAAGTGAAATGGAAAGCCATTGCAGGATTTTGAGCATATGGGTGATATGAACTAACTTATACTTTAAAAGGATGACTTGGGTGCTCTGTTAAGAATAGAATATGGGGGTCCAAAAATGGATACAAGAATATCATTTAGGAGACTATCGCAATATTCCAGGCTACAGATGATGGTAACTAGGTCCACAATGGTAGCAGTAGATGTGGACCGTGGATATAGGTCAAGAGGAGAGCTATGGAAATTTCCTAGTGGACTGAAGATAGAGTGAGAGAGAGAGAGGAGAGTCAAGGATGACTCAGGGTTCTTAGCTTAACAATTGGAGGGATGGAGTGCCAACTGAGCTGGGAAAGACTATGGATAGAGCAGATTTGGGAATTGAGATGAGACTTCAATTTTGTATTTATACATACATTCCATACTTTATATATATTAGGAAATGGCTGTCATATAATATATATGATTACATAATATATATTACATAATATTACATATAATATATATGATTACATAATATATTATATAAGGGTATACACACACACACACATATATGTATACCCTTAATTCCATACTTTTTACTTGTATAATGTTTTCTGCTTGAAGAAATTTCTTGTCATATGTGTCTGCTGATGAATTCTCAACTTTTTTTTTTGAGTTGGAGTTTCACTCTGTCGCCCAGACTGGAGTGCAGTGGCACGCTCCCAGCCACCGCAGCCTCGACCTACTGGGCTCCAGCGATCCTTCCGCCTCAGCCTTCCAGGTAGCTGGAACTACAGGCGCGCGCTACCACACCCTGCTAGTTTTTGATTTATTGTAGAGATGAGGCCTCACCAAGTTGCCCAGGCAGGTCTGGAACCCATAGGCTCATGCAATCCACTCGCCTCGGCCTCCCAAAGTGCTGGGATTACAGGCTGAGCCACCGGGCCCAGCCTGAATTCCCAACTTTTTTACCTTTCAAAATTGTTTTATTTTGCCTTATTTTTGAATGATATTTGCAGTGGATATACAATTCTAGTTTGGTGATTGTTTTTTCCTTTCAGTATTTTCAAGATATTGTTCCATGTCTTCTGGCTTTCATTGTTTCCAGTGAGAAAGCAAATGGCTATCATTCTCTATATATAATGTATTATTTTTACATTTGTGGTTGCTTTTAAAATTTTATCTTTATCACTGACTTTGAGCTATTTGATTATGATGTGCTTGAGGTATTTTTCTTAATGTTTCTTTTTCCTAGAGTTTGTTGAGCTTCTTGGGTCTATAGATTTAAAGTTTTCATCAAATACGAATGAGGAGGAAGGAGAGAAAATGGCATCCACTTATAACCAATGGGCAGTACAGCAGGGCTATAGTATTCATACTGCCCAGCCCACTCAAGGATATGCACAGACTGTCAAGCTATGGAACTTATGTACAGCCCACTGATGTCAGCTATACCCAAGCTCAGACCACTGCAACCTACAGGCAGACCGCCTATGCAACTTTTTCATTTTTTAATTTTTTAATTTTATTTTATTTTTTATTTTAAAGGTATGGGGTACAATAAAGGGTTAGGTATACAAATGTTCATTATGCAAGTACCCTTGTTGATGAGGTGTGCCCTCCGCCCTCCCCCAGCTGATTCCCACTACTGCCAATCCTTTTCTTATAGTATTACCATAATTGTTCAAGGTCGCTTATAAGTGAGAACATGTGGTACTCAGTTCTTTGTTTCTGTGATGTCACTCAATATTATAGATTCTAAGTCCATCCAGGTTCTGTAAAGTTCATAATTTTGTCCTTCTTTATGACTGCATAATATTCCATTGTGTATATGTACCACATTTTTTTTATCGAGTCCTCTTCCAATGGGCAGCATGGTTGGTTCCATGTTTTGCTATTGTGAACAATGCTGCAATAAACATACGTGTGCAGGTATCCTTTTCGTAGAGTGATTTGAGTTCCTCCGGGTATATTCCCAGTAGAGGGATTGAGGGGTCATAGGGAAGGTTGATTTTTAGATCTTTTAGGAATTGCCAAATTATTTTCCACAGAGGTTGTATTAGTTTAAACTCCCACCAACAGTGTAGAAGTGTCCCCTTTTCCCCGCATCCTCTCCAGCATTTGTTGTTTTTTGAGTTATTGATGATGGCCATCCTGACTGGAGTTAGTTGGTATCTCAGTATGGTTTTAATTTGAATTTCTGTGATGACTAGTGAGGCTTAGCATTTTTTCATGTATCTGTTGGCTACTCATATGTCTTCTTTTGAGAAGCATCTATTCATATCTTTGCCTACTTTGTAATGGAGTTGTTTGTTTTTTGTTTTTCTTTCAGCACTTTTGAGTTCCTTGTAGATCCTAGATGTTAGGCCTTGGTCAAACATACAGTTGGCAAATATTTTTTCCCAGTCTGTGGCCTGTCTCCCTGCTCTCTTGATGGTTTCTTTGGCTTTGCAGA
>NW_007252196.1:486000-501040 GCF_000164805.1 Carlito syrichta | reverse complement strand
CCCCCCCCACACACACACACACACACACACACACACACACACACACACACACACACACACACTGGATCCTACAGCCCGGCTTCAAGTCAATATAGCCAACAAAGCAGCAACTACAGGCAGCATAGTTATTTCTGACAAGACCATCCCAGTAGCATAGGTGTTTATGGACGGGAGTCTTGGGGATTTTCTGGACCAGGAGAGAACTGGAGCAGGAATGGCCCTGATAACCAGGGCAGGGAAAGAGAGGGATTTAATCGTGGAGTCATGAGCAGAGGTGGGAGGGGAGGAGGACGTGGTAGAATGGAGAGTGCTGAGAGTGAGGTGGCATGAACAAGCCTGGTAGACCCATGGATGAGGGACCAGCTCTTGATCTAGACCCAGCTGTGAATCCAGATGAAGACTCTGACATCGGTGCAATTTATGTGCAAGGATTTAATGGTAATGTAATTCTGAATAATCTGACAGAGTTTGTTAAGCAGTGTGGTACTGTCGTGATAAGCAAGAGGCTGGGCTCAACAGCTCAGCCTGTAATCCCAGCACTTTGGGAAGCCAAAGAGAGTGGATTGCTTGAGCCCAAGGGTTCGAGACCAGCCCAGACAACTTGGCAAGACCTCGTCTCTACCATAAATCAAAAAATTAACTGGGCATGGTAGCGTATGCCTGTAGTTCTGGCTACTTGGAAGACTGAGGCAGAAGGACCACTGGAGGCCAGCAGGTAGATGCTGGATTGACAGTGAGCATGCCACTGCACTCCAGCCTGGGTGACGGAGTAAGACTCCAACTTAAAAAAAGAAAAATACTTCAGCCTGGGTTCCAGTTACTTGGAAGGCTGAGGTGGAAGGATCACCTGAGCCCAGCAGGTCAAGGCTGCAATGGCCACTGCACTCCAACCTGGGCTACAGAGTGAGACTCCAATTCAAAAAAAAAAAAGATAAACCAGGGAAGTGGGCAAACCATGATCCACATCTACCTGGACAAGAAAACAGGAAAGTCCAAAGGTAATGCCACAGTGTCCTATGAAGACCCACCAACTGTCAAAGCCACTGTGGAGTAGTTTGATGAGAAATATTTTCAAGGGAGCAAACTTGCATTTTCTCTTGCTCAGAAAAAGCCTCTAATGAACAGCATGTGGGGTAGTATGCCAGCACATGATGGCAGAGGGATGTCACCACTGCTCCTTGGAGGTCTAGGGAGCCCAGGTGGTTCTGGGAGACCCATGGGTTGCATGGGAGGCCATGGAGGAGACAGAGGAGGCTTCCCTCCAAGAGGACCCCAGGGTTCTCCAGGGAACTCCTCCAGGGGTGGCAACATCCAGCACTGGTCTGGAGACTGGCAGTGTTTCAATCCAAGTTGTAGAAACTAGAACTTCACCTGGAGAACAGAATGCAACCATTGTAAAGGCCCCAAAGGCTTCTTCCCACTGCCCTTCCTACCCCCAGGTTGTGATCATGGCAGAGGTGGGCCTGGTAGCATGCGGGCAGGAAGAGGTGGCCTCATGGACCGTGGATATCCCAGTGGAATGTTTAGAGGTGGCCATGGTGAAGACAAAGGTGGCTTCCGAAGTGGCTAGGGCATGGACCAAGGTGTCTTCAGTGGAGGAAGACCAAGTGGCCCTGGAGGGCCCTGGAACTTTGATGTAACAAATGGGAGGAAGAAGAGGTAGACATAGAGGACCTGGGAAAATGGATAAAGGAGAACACCGTCAGGACTGCAGAGACCAACTCTACTAAATGCAGCGATCCACAGAGCTTCATTGACTACCAGATTTATTTTTTAAACTAGAAAATGTTTTAAGATTATAATTCCACATTTCTAATGTTGGCCACAACATCATGATTATTCTTTGTCTGTAGTTCAGTATTTTTCACCATTTGTGAAGAAACATTAAAACAAGCGTGATGGGGTTTTTTTCCTTCTTTTGCAGATGGTTGTTTAACTAAAACAACACTGGGAACCCCTTGTGAGCATGATCAGTATCACTGTGTAGAACCAAGATGGCCTCTAATTGTAACAATGTTTGTGGTTGTGATTTTTTAAAATAAAATTCCAAATGTTTATAAACAACAAAAAAGTTTTCATCAAATTTTAATTTTTTCTACCATTATCTCTCCAATTATTTGTCAGTCCTCTTTCTCCTTTCCTTTGGGGACTCAAATTACACATATATTAAGCTACTTCAAACTGTCCTAAGCATCACTCATGCTCTATTATTTGTTTTCAATCATTTTTCTCTGTATGATTCATGTAAGATGGTTCCTATTCTTATGTCTTCAAAGGTTCAAAATTTCTTCCTCAGTGTCTAATCTCTTAATTATATCCAATGTATTTTTCATCTCAGATGTTGTATTTTTCACCTCTAAAGGTTAAATTTGGGTTGCATGATAAAGACTATGTCTCTCCTTAACATGTGTCAGTTTCTACTATTTTATTGATTATATGTTATATAGCTCTAATAACTATTATACGGCCCTTGTCTAACAATTCTATTATCTTCATTTCTGAGCCTACTTCTATTCATATTTTTTCCTTATTATGGTTCATATTTTCCTGCTTTTTTTATGACTGATAATTTTGATTAGAGGCCAAACTTTGTGAATTTTAGCCTTTTGAGTGCTGGATATTTTTGTATTACTTTAAATTTTCTTGAGCTTTGTTTGGAGATGCAGCTAAATGACTCAGAATTTGTTTAATCCTATTGAGTCTTGCTTTTAAGTTCTGGTAAACGGAACTAAAGTATCCTTTAGGCTAAGACTAATTTTACCCTATTTCTATCACAACATCCTTCTGAATACGTTTCCAAACACCCTATTTATTTCAAATTTATTCCCACTCTGGCTGGTGGAAACAAGAGCTATTCATGGTCTTATGTGAGCTCTCTTCTTTGGGCAGTTCTCTCCATTCCAGACCTCTGTTCTGTGAATTCTAATTCCCTTGGTCCCCATAAATTCTTAACTCTGTCTCCTCAACCAAGGAAGATCAGTTCTTTTTTAATTACCTCTCCTGATGTCATGTCCTGGAAACTCTCTCGAAGCATTAGGCTGAGACACCCGTAAGGGTCACCCCATTTATTTCCCTTCTCATAGGGATCATTGTCCTATGCTACCTATTGTCCAATGTCTGAAAACCATTGTTTCATATATTTAGCTACTCGTTTTAGTTGTCTAAAGTGAGAAGATAAATTCAGTCCCTGTTATATCAAAGTTCAGTTTTGAACATGTTGAGGGTAAGATCCCTACTAGCCATCAAAGTGGAGACAAGGAGCTTGCTAAAACACATCAAACTAGGCCACACTTAACTCCAGAATTTCTGGTTCAGTTGTTCTGAGTTAAGGCCTAAAATTTATCTTTTTAACAAGTTCCCAGGTAATGTGTTGCTTCAGATCAGGGACCATACTTTGAGAATAACTGGTACACTGTAATTTTGCCCCACAATGTGGCTAATTTATATATACAAATACAAAACAAGAATCAGAGAGTTACTTCCCTGCTAATAATCTTGGACAACACCAGAGATCTGTCTTTCTAGCTTTTCTTCCCATCCTTCCTGCCATTCTTTGTGCTGAGCCATTCACACTGTGCCCTGACTGTGCCAAATCCTATTGGCTTTACCTGATGCCCTTGCACATGCTGGAACCTCTTTCTGGTCCACCATACTCAGCAAAGAAGGGTCTGTGTCCTCATTTCAATATCAGCTTTGGCCTTACTCCCTCTGTGAGACCTCTCCTGGCCCCAGGCAGAATTGGGCCTCCCTCTTCTGGCTTCCATCATTCTGTCACTACATAGCAGAGTCTGTAATAACTTGTTTACATGTCAGTCATCCTCATTTCATTTGGAGTTCCTGGAGGAGAGAAACTTAATTATTCTTAATTTAATAACTTTAGCTTTCCTAATTGAATGGTAAAGATTCCTAGAGACTTTTTTTTAACTTAAAGAAACATTGCCAGTTGTCCCAACAACTGGAGAGAAGCATTTCCCCAACATTTAGAACATTTAAGGAGGAAGGGTCACTAAAGCCACAGCATAATCTATCACAGGCAAGAACAGGCAGCCTCTCTCATGATTTTTAAATGTCCTCTCAGACATCATGTAAGTGAAAAATCTGTTTTTCATCAATCTGGATAGAGCATAGAACCTAACTCTGAATTACAATAAAATATTTTCTGCACAATTTTAACATACACTGAATTACTTGGATTGCAACTACCATGTAAATGGAGGAAATGCTGGATTTGTTTTGCTGGAATATTTACCAAGAAACTGTTACTATTTGGAAAACTTACATAACCAAGAGCAACATTTTCATTGCAATGAATCTCCAATACATGAAAATCTTGTCAATCTGCATTCATAGCTGTTACATTCACGGCAACATACAGATGCAAACATCTAAGCATTTTATTATATCTTCTACAGCAGCTATGCTCAGGATTTAAATGTTAAATACTCATTTTTCTAAGTTCCTTTTCTTTTATTTTTTCCTTTTCTTCAGTGTTAAAATGATATACTCATTTTCTTTTAAAAGTATATCTGTAGATATGTTATGCTAGCTATAAATTTTATTTCATGACTGTAATTAATAATAAATTGTTATATAAGGGGTGATTTGGTGTGACAAACCTGTGACCACCATCCTATAGAATCAAATCCAGATTCCCTGGCCTGCCATTTGAAATCTTTTATAATTTTGTTCTAGTGCATCTTTCCAATCCCCGTTTCAACTTTTTCCCACCGTTTTCGTCTGGCCACATGGGATTTCCTGTTACTCTTGAGCAAAGCATGCTCTCCTCCTTTGTACATCTGGGCTTCTTCTAGTTGGAGTTTTCTTACCTCCTTTTATTGACTTCCCACTGAATTTTTGAAGCCCAGCTCATATATCACCTCCACTCCAAAATCTTTCCCAGCTCCCTCTTTGGACCCTTCATGGCTCATGGCTCATGGCTCATAGCACTTTTGTAAGCACAACTCACCATTACCATAATGCCCAGATTGCATGACTTCCACTCCAACCAGTTTGTAGACTCCTCAAGGACAGCATGAGCATCCTAAGACCTTTGGCTGTGAAGTCAGCCAGCTGGGTTCAAGTCCACCTCTAAAACACTCTAGTTGGGTGATCTTGACTTTGAGGAAAATAGTTAACTTTTCTAAACCTCAGTGTTTTCTTCTACAAAGTAAAGACAATAATGCTTACCTCTCAAGGAGTTTGAAAGAATTAAATAAAACATAGCACCTAGCACAGTGCTTATCCCTTCTTAATAAATACTAAATAAATAGTAGTTATGCCATAGTTGTTATTATTATTCATTCCTTACACCTATTGTAGTATATAACACACAGTGGGTATTCAATAAATGTTTGAAGAATGAATTCATTTGGTTCTAACCATATAACCTCTCTGGGGGGAAAAAAATATTTTTAAGAAAGAATGTCTAATGGAGGAACACCCAACCTCAGAGAAAGCCATTAAGTGAGATATTGGAACAGAGCATTTTTATGGGTCTCTTCATTTGCATCATGTAGACAATTATCTCAGCCAAGCCCAGCCTCTACCTCTTGACAATTTATAATTAATCTGGATGACCCAGATCTTAGATAAAGGAAAATAGTCAGAAAAATAGATAGTTGCTCTTTTATTCAAGCTTATGTGCCAGAATATAGATAATCCCTTTAAACAGGAATTTTTAGACTGTGTGGGAAGACATGCCTCATACTCTGCTCCAATTTAAAACAAGCACTGAGATTGGCATGGAGCCAAGGACTCTGACATTAATGGAGAAAGAAATGAACATGCTCGTTCTCCATAGAAATACACAGAGGGAGCAGTCGATGTTCTTTACATCGATAACCCCCCAAAAGGAGAATGAGGAAGGAGAGTGCGTTCCATCTCAAAAACAAACCAGAGAGATTGTCCTATTCCCAGGCCCCATGGCAATTATTGCGGTGAGATTCACTCTGATTCTTTACCTTTCAACTTCTTCAGAAGAACTGAAGTATGCATTGGGATTACGAGGTTTTTTTTCACTCAATTACCTGGAAATGTCAAATGAAAGTTGGTGTTATTTAAATAATTTTTGTTTCACAATATAATATGACCTAAAATTGCAGAAACTTAGAAAGGTCAAATTTTAAAGTTAAAAGAGCCCCGAATGATGCTTTCTCTCTGTTTTTATCTTTATGTTTAAATGTCACATAGGTAGCATTTTTTACAGTTACCACTACCAGTTTGTTAAGAGTGGGTTTTTTGGCTGGGCTCGGTAGCTCAGCCTGTAATTCCAGTACTTTGGGAGGCCAAGGCAAGTGGATTGCCTGAGCCCGCGGGTTCGAGACCAGCCTGGGCAACTTGACGAGACCTCATCTCTACAATTAATCAAAAATTAGCCAGGCATAGCGCACGCCTGTAGTTACGGCTACTTGTGAAGGCTGAGGCAGAAGGATTGCTGGAGCCCAGCAGGTTGAGGCTGCAGTGACCGGGAGCGTGCCACTGCCCTCCCATCTGGGCGACAGAGTGAGACTTCAACTCAAAAAAAAAAAAAAAAAGAATGGGTTTTTTTAGAAACCCATTTGGAAGCTGATTAATTTTTAGATGTCCCATACCAGCAGTTCAGTTGACTGAAAACCCATAGTGTAGTTGTGAAACTACCTTAGATCAAAAGAACTCAGTCAGGCAGCTTTTTTTTTTCCTGTTTAAATATAATTTGTTAGAGGTATTATTGAACTATGTTTTTTACTTGCTAGGTATAAAGCATTACAGTTGAACCTTGAACAACATGGGTTTGAGTTGCACGGATCTACCTCTAAGTTGATTTTTTTTCAATAAAAGTTACACCAAGAGTGCCTACCTCTCCTGTCTCCCTTTCCACCTCCTCCACCTCTGCCACTCCTGAGAAGCAAGGTCAATCCCTCCTCATCCTTCTCCTCCTTGCCTACTCAACGTGAAGATAATGAGGATAAAGACCTTTTTCATGATCCACTTTCACTTAATGAGTAGTAAAATATATTTTCTCTTCCTGATGACTTTCTCAATAATATTTTCTTCTCCCTAGCTTACTTTGTTGTAAGAACACAGTTTATAATACGTGTAACACACAAAATATGTGTTAATCAACTGTTATGCTACCAGTACGGCTTCCAGCCAACAGGAGGCTATTAGTAGTTAAATGTGGGGGGAATCAGAAGTTGCATGCAGATTTTTCACCTACACGAGAGTAGGTGCTCCTAACCCCCGTGTTGTCCAAGGGTCAACTGTATTTTGTTTAGTGCAAACATCTAAATGTCAAGTGACTTTGCATCTCAACAGACCCATGATTAATTAATTAATTAGCTGTTTCCTTATTTACTCTTAGGAAAATACTTTCTATCTCCCGTGTGGATACTTGGGGTCTGTTCACATTCTACTTGCTTCTCCTTCTCCTTGAGTAGCTGAAGAGGCAGATTCAAAATAAATCTTTCTTATATTATATCTTAATAAAACTCACTCCTTTAAGTTTCTCAAGCATGACTTGCTTTCTCACTTCCAGCCTTCAAACTGTCTGCCTGGGACACTGTTGTCCTTCCCTTACCCACTGCAGCTCATCTTTCCAGACTTTATTTAAACCTATTTCTTCCCAAAGGTCTTCCCTAAACCCTAGACTGCATAAGATGTCACTGCAATGCACCCTGTGTCTCCTCACTTAGATAATTGTCTGTTTTCTCCATGGGATAATGAGGTTCACAGTATCTATCTCGGCTGCCAGTGCTTTTCCAGCAACAAGCATGATGTATATACTCAACAAATATTAGCTGAATGAGTAGACTAATGAATGCACCAGCTATTCCTAATGCCTTCATGTGGTAAGATAATATTTCCTTTCATACATGAATTAACCAAGTTCTAGTGAGTTTAAGAGATTTGCCCAATACCACTAGAGTATTTTGGCATCAGAGCTGGTATTCATGTCTCCCACTCCTAGAGCTGTGCTGTTTTTATTATTCCAAGGATTACAGCCCACAGTCTCCTCTAGGGTCATCAGTGAAATGGGAGGAGTCTAAGACCATATGTGGTGGAGGGGAGTGTGACAAACCCAAGGACACATGCCTCACTTGAAGGGAACACCAGTACCTTGATCCAGCCCATAGTTGCCATAGAACAAGGTTCAGTGATGCCAGATCTTACTTCTTTTTAACAAAAGGAAAAAAGAATGAGAAATCCATAACTTTATATCAAATATTCAAGTTTTTTAAGATCAAATATTCTGTTTTTTTAAATACTGGCAAAATAAAGTGTATGTGTATACATATATATATATATATATATATATATTTTTTTTTTTTTTTTTTTTTTTTTGAGTTGGAGTCTTACTCTGTTGCCCAGACTGGAGTGCAGTGGCCGCTCCTGGCCACCGCAGCCTCGACCTGCTGGGCTCCGGCGATCCTTCCGCCTCAGCCTTCCAAGTAGCTGGAACTACAGGCGCGCGCTACCACGCTCGGCTAATTTTTTTAATTTATTGTAGAGATGAGGTCTCGCCTGCCCAGGCGAGTCTCGAACCCGTGGGCTCAGGCAACCCACTCACCTAGGCCTCCCAAAGGCGCGGGATATTGTGTGTCTAAACAAAATACGTATGGGCCAGGCATAGCCTCTAGGCCTCCAGTGTGCTGTCTCCACACTACACCAAGCTTCACCATTCTATATGGCCCAGACCTATCTCTTGAGAGATCTTCCCTTGTTCCAACAACCAACACTCAGGCAACTCTACATTCACTTACTGTAGGAAAATGATTTCTTGAGACTCAAACAATCCAGTAAGAGACAATTGCCTCTTAAGAGAGGTGCTGAACTCTCCAACTGCTTTAGAATTGATCCATTCCCCATAGCATCAAGTTCAGCTTCCACATTGGCTATGATAACACTTATGGTCTCATGATAGAAACCAAAAACTCTGCAAAAGTGGAAGACCAATTTTTTTTCAGGAGATAACAAGACACTTGTATACAAAGAAATAAGACTAGATTTTATTTCTGAGGGAAAATGGTACCAAAGTTTCTACTTTCCTCCCTACTCCATTATGACTAATCAATAGAGAGATAATTGCCAATATTGTGGCAATAGAGAGACTTCTAGCATTAGACTTACAAGGGTTAGGTTTACTGTCTAGCTTTGAATTTGAAACTTTCTGAATCTCAAGTAAGTCGTGATCTGTCAAGAGCCTCAGTGTCTTCGTGGATAAAAAGGAAAGAAGTTATCTCCTCACAGGCCTGTGATGAAGAAGGGACCAGGCAAGAAGCAGGTAGAAGGCCTTGCCACCTGTCATATACCATACCAATGTTAGGAGTTAACAATAAGCAGGACTAAGTGGACTTCATTATTCCTGTGCCCTTATTCGAGGTAGGAATCCTGGCCCCAAAATTCTTGCTCTGAACCTGAATGAGGTCCAGCAGAACTGAAAGGTCAAGATGAGAATTGACTCACACAGAAGGGAAATCCTAGTTTTGTACTCCTGAGCCTACTTGCCTGGTTTTAATCCCATCACTGTCCTCTCCTCATTCAAATACCAAGAAAAAGTCATAGGTACACCCTATTACTGCTTCCCACCAATTTCTCTATAATTTCTCGAGAGCACTAACTGATGTTTTGGGGCTCTTGCAGGCACCATTCTCTACACTCACTTGCACTTATTCATTTGATCCTCATACCCAAACAACTGAGTCAAAATCCCACAACTGGGAAGTGATGGGGCTGGGATTTGAATCCTGTTCCTCTGGCTCCAGATCCTGAGTATTTAGCCACCATGACACATTACATCCCCCTTTACCCATTGGAATCTTTTTTTGCCTCCACTGTTCATTCATTCATCCTGCAACTCCAGAGAAAGTTTCCACAAAGTGCCAGGCCCCCATGAAGCTTACATTCCAAGGGGGAGAAAATAAATGAATATGTTAAATAAGTAAAAAACAAATATAGTAGGCAAGCTAATAACCAATGCTAAAGAGAAAAAAATTAAGCCGGTAAGAGGGGTATGATGGCAAGAACAGGAAGATGGGTCCAGCAGCTGGAAAGTGGGATTTGCAGGCAGCTATCATGCTCAGTGTGTCAACACCAGGAAGAAAGTGCGCGCAAACCAAAGAACATGGCAGATTCATACAAAAAAAACACAACTGACAACCGTTATTAAGCCCTGATTTTGTGCCAAACACAACATGTACAATCTAAGTTATCTCACTTGTTTTCCTTCTATCTCATTCATCTGAGGTATTATTATAGCAATGTAACAAACCAGAATTTTAATAACTTTATTTTGGCATTATTAATACTAACATGTACTAGGCCAAGTTCTAAGCACTTTGCTTATCTCTTCTTATCTGAGCCTCTGAGAAAGGTATTGTTACCCTCTGTCACAGACAACAAAATGAAGATGAAAAGGTTACCCAATTTGCACAAGGTCATCCAGCCAGTAAATGGCAGGGTCAGGATTCCAACACAGGCAGGACTTCAAATCTGAATGTCTTTTTTCTAAACTAACAAATCTGCTTTAGAGCAATCAGTAGACAAGCATCCAAGCTGGAAAACAGTATCAAGGAAATTGACAACAAGTAGCAACGGGTGTGTTGGTCTGCTTGGGCTGCCATAACAAAACACCACAGACTGCCCAGGTGAGGTGGCTCATGCCTGTAATCCCAGACTTTGAGAGGCCAAGGCAGAAGGATCACTTGAAACCAGGAGTTCGAGACCAGCCTGGATAACATAGTGAGACCTCATCTCTACAAAGAAAAATTTAAAAAAAACTAGCCAGGCATGGTGGAGCATGCCTGTAGTCTCAGCTACTTGGGAAGATAAAGCAGGAGGATAGCCTGAGCCCTGGAGGTCGAGGCTGTGGTGAGCCATGATCGTGCTATGCTGCATTCCAGCCTGGGTGACAGAATAAGACCCTGACTCAAAAATAAATAAATAATTATAGACTGGGTGGCTTATGCAGCAGAAATTTATTTCTCAAGGTTCTGAAAGGTGTTGGCAGATTTGGTGCCTTCTAAGGCCTCCCTCCTTGATTTGCAGGCGGTCACCTTCTCATAGGGTCATCACAGAACTTTTTCTAAATGCGCACACAACCCTGGTGTCGTTCTCTTCTCATAGGAGGGTACCAGTCATACTGGGTCAGAGTCCCATTCTTATGACTTCATTTAACTTTAATTTCCCCTTAAGACTCTATCTCCAAATATAGTCATATTGTGGGTTAGGGCTTCAACATATGAATTTGAGGGGGGACACAGTTCAGTCCATAACAACAGGTGACAGAACTCCAGTACCTTTGGGAAGAGGGAAGTGATGGCGAGAAAGAAGGAGGAATGTCCTGGCCCTAATATCACTAGAGTGCAAGTTTTGGCCAGAGGGAAAGGAAAGATGGTAGGGTTGGGTGTGAAATGAATAAGCACTGGGTCACACAGTGTCAGATGCAGCGCCCCTTCAATGTGCTCAGGCTGGTGGTCATACCCTCAGTGACTTACCCTGCAGTCCTGCAGTGGGAGGCGGGAATGCAGGCCCCGCAGCTGTAGGACAGGGAACCGGGAGGTCACTCCGTGGCTATCAGAGAAGCCAGGCCCTGGCATCTCTCTGCCAGCTAGCAGCTCTTTATTCAGCTTTCTTTTCCAGTCCACTAAAAGGGTGTGTGTGTGTGTGTGTGTGTGTGTGTATGTGTGTGTGTGTGTGTGTGTGTGTGTTTGAGTTGGAGTCTCACTCTGTCGCTCAGGCTGGAGTGCAGTGGCACACTCACGGCCACCCCAGCATCAACCTGCTGGACTCCAGCGATTCTTCCACCTCAGCCATCCATCCAAGTAGCCAGAAATACAGGCACATGCTATCACATTCGGATAATTTTTTATTTATTGTAGAGACGAGGTCTCAGCAAGTTCCCCGGGCTAGTCTCAAATCTGCAGGCTCAGGCTACCCACTCACCTTGGCCTCCCAAAGTGCTGTGATTACAGGATGAACCACCAAGCCTGGCCGTGTTCTCTAACTGGCATGTCTTAGCTCCCAAAACTGGTATAACTATTCCCATCATTAATGAACCCTATTTAATCTATGTACACCAGCACTATATGTTATATGAATTAATATCTTGTGTGCACGTTAGCCATCTGCAAGCCAATGGGAGAGGCCTCGGAAGAAACCAAACCTGCTGCCACCTTCGTCTTCGACTTTTAGCTCCCATAATTGTGAGAAAATAGATTTCCGTTGTTTAAACCCCTGAGCCTGTGATATTTGTTATGGAAACTCTAGTAAGATAGTAAAGATGAATAAACTCGAGTGAGCATTTGGTTGCCTCTCCAATATCCATTCCCTCCTGCTTTCTTACTTTTATTATCTATATATAACTAATGTAACTATATACTTTTATTCAAAAGCCACAACATGAATAATCTAAGCAATTGTGTTCAGTTTATTCTTGTAGCCAGTGATTGGCTGAGAAACAGGCAGGTGACTCAATTCAGAACTGAAGTCATGAGGTAAAGAATCCTGAGGGCTTCTAGAAAGATTTTTTTTTAATCCTCTTGGAAAGAAGCAGCAGGTATGGTCTCTTGTTCCTCTAAAAATCTCTGTGAGCTGGGACATACGAAATGTCTGCCGCTATTTTGTAACCTAGCAGGGAAGCAACCTAAAAGCAAAAACAATTTCCTAAGTCTAGCAGAGAGCAGAAAGGCATGATGGTACCTCTGACGACTCTCTTAAGCAAACTTGCAGCCGTTCCCACCTCAGGAATTCCAGGGATTACAGATTTTAAAGGTCCTCTTTATTTAGGCCAGTCAGAGTCAGAGTTTTCTGTGGCTGCAGCTGAAGGCACCCAACCAGCTGCACTCCATGATTTTCTCCAGCTCTGTGATCTCCTGGAAACCATGTTTCTAAGGCTACTAGCGGCAACCAACACATTAAGGAGAAGCGTGCAAACATGAACTCACCACAATTCTAGGAGGTGGCGTGATATTGTTATATAACATATATTCTATATATATTCTTCATGTCCCATTCCTGACACAGAGTTCCTAAATCTCCTGAAATTTCTTGGGTGATAGGAGTATCTTTTACTCCAATGAAGTGATTTTTGGTATCTCCTGGATGGCAGCTGATCACTAGAAAGGCCAAGTCATGATTAGAAGCTTAGAACTTTTAGCCTACCTTTCCCCATCCTGGGGTGAGGGGAGAGGAGCTGGCGACTGAGTTAATAATCGATCATTCCTACCTGGTGAAGCTTCCGCAAAACACTTTCATGAAGTGAAGCCACCATCATGCCCATGCGAACAACCCTTGCTAAAGTACCGGGTACAGAGATCAGAAGGGCTGATGAACAAGAATACTCCCACATGCTGAGAGGTTGGCCTACTCCAACTCCATAGGGACAGAAGCTTCCTGTGCTTGGGCTTTTCCTGACCCCACTCTATGTAGCTTTTCATCTGCCTGTTCTTCTGTCTCCTTTATCATATCTGTTATAACAAACTGGTAAGCAGAAGCATTTCACTGAGTTCTGTGAGTGAACATAGTAAATTATCCAACATAAGGAGGGGGTAATAGGAACTCCACTATTTATAACAGGTCAGTAAGAAGTGAAGGAGGCCCAGACTTGAGACTGTCCTCTAAAATGGGTGCTAACTCCAGGTACACTGTGTCCTAGTTGAATTGTAGGACACCCAATTGGTATGGGGTGAATAAAAGAATTGGTTGGTGTGGAGCGGGAAAAAAACCACACATTTGGTGTCAAGAGTGAAGTGTTCTGGAAACAATGAGTTGTGTGAGAGTATAGAAAAAAAAACTATTTTTCCTGTGCTGTCCATTGAAAGAGGACTGGATTTTTAACATGTGGTACATATACATGATGGAATATTATGCAGCCACAAAGAAGGACAAACGTATGGACTTTGCAGCAACTTGGATGAATTTAGAGTCTATAATACTGAGTGATCTATCACAGAAACAAAGAACTGAGTATCACATGTTCTCACTCCTAAGCGGACCTTGAACAATTATTGTAATACTATAAGAAAAGGATCGGCAATAGTGAAAAACTGCCCGGGGGTCGGGGTGGGGAGCGAGATTGGCAATAATGGGAAACTCCCAGGGGAAGGGGGGCACACCTCATCAACAAAGATATCTGTATAATAAACATTTGTATACCTAACCTGAATTGTACCCCACATCTTTAAAATAAAAAATTTAAAATAAAAGAAAAACTGTTTTTCCTATACATGTGGGGACAATGTTTAGTTCCATTTGTAGAAAGAACAGGGATTAAAGGGTTAAGTAACTTGGTCCAAGCCATTCTGAGACAAGGCCAGTATGCGAAACTGTGCTCCCCGAGGTCTTGGCTGTTACCTACTCTCTACCAGAAATGTTCCAATCAGCCAGAAAGTCCCTGAGAGTCATGGGGAAAAAGAAAAAAAAAATCCTTGACCATTTAGAAAGCCTCAATTTGAGATATCTATTTTTTCAAAATCTTTTAAGCTCTTTTAAATTCTAAATTGCTGCAAAAATGTTAGGAAGGGCTTATAAGCAACAAATATAATGCTATACTTTGGGCCATTCAACCAAGAAGATAAATCCCAACTAATTTCTACCACGTTTTCTAAAGAGATTGCACCATTTTCCAAACAAAATAAAAGTATACATTGATTTTTTTTAATAGCCCAAAGGCACCTTGTTCTCCCTCTCTTTTTTTCTAGAGCTAGCTTTGGGAATTGTTACAAAATTGCTTCTCTATTCAATGGGAAAAAATTATAAATGCCTACCGTGTACAAGTTACTGTAAAAATAAAAATAAGA
Source organism: Carlito syrichta (assembly GCF_000164805.1). Lineage (NCBI taxonomy): Eukaryota > Metazoa > Chordata > Mammalia > Primates > Tarsiidae > Carlito > Carlito syrichta. The sequence continues at coordinate 486,266 of NW_007252196.1, read as the reverse complement.
GGACAGAAAGAAAACATGATCTATCATAGATCAAGTCATTGGCCTTGAAATATAACAAGACATTTAGACTGATCTTCAGATAGAACCTTCTAACCAGAAGAATAAAAGATATTAAAAGTGTTAACAAGAAAGCACATGATGGAATCTTTCACAGAGTTTTTAAAAAGATAGGTCTGCCGGGCTCGGTGGCTCAGCCTGTAATCCCACGCCTTTGGGAGGCTGAGGTGAGTGGATTGCCTGAGCCAGCGGGTTCAAGACCTGCCTGG
>NW_007252196.1:456404-485963 GCF_000164805.1 Carlito syrichta | reverse complement strand
GCACATGCCTGTAATTCCGGCTCCTCGGAAGGCTGAGGCAGAAGGATCGCCGGAGCCCAGTAGGTCAAGGCTGCGGTAGCCGGGAGCGGCCACTGCACTACAGTCTGGGTGACAGAGTGAGACTCCAACTCAAAAAAAAAAAAGATAGGTCTGAAAATCTTAGGTGCAAGACTAATTGTTTTCTAATCGTTTGATTACAAAGAATCTATTCAAACTAACTTAAACAAAAGGAGTTTACTGGAAAGATACAGGATTATCTTATAGAAGCCAAGAGTAAGAACACCAAAGACAAAAGTCATTCAAGAGCCAAGACCAAGTTAGAAGCCCAAATTTCACCTGCATGCAGCCTACTTGTACCCCACATTCCTACAATGAAATAAAAATTTTTAAAATTATTTTCAAAAATTTTCTAAAAGGAGCCAAGTTCATCTCTTCCTCTTCCTTCCCTTCTATTTTTCTTTGCTTCTCATTATCTCTTTCATTCTCTTCCATTCAACAGTCATTCAGTTTGTTTCTAATCCATTCTCTCTGCAAATGAACTTTTTTATTCTACTCGCAAATGTCCCATTATGACCCAAGATGGCCCCTTCAGATCTCAGTTCTAAATTATCTGAAAATGTCAAGACACGCAGTAGGCTAAATAATTTTCTCTGCAACCCAATGCCAGATTTTCTGGGGAGGCTATGATTGGACCAGCCCAGACTCTTGGTTTTCTTGAGCTGGGTGTCCACCCCTTGCTCAATCAGCTGTGACTGGAGAAGCAAGAATATATTATAAAATCATGGTTATTAGAATGCATTTCTGCACATGTGGGATAAGGATCCCACTGTTCTCAGATTAGATGGTGGGACCTATGTGAGCCCCCAAAATGCTGTCTGTGGTACACGATCTTTAGGGCTTTCTTCCACCATGTAATTCTCTATTCCGGGAATTTTAATGGTGGCATTGTTTTACCCTACCCACCCCTCCATTTCTCAAACACTAATGTAAGACAAGAGAAAGGGACACTAGGGGGCACCCGGCCCTGTTCCTCAATTACGGAAGCTGGGCCCTAGGGTGGTGTTTCCTCCCAGGAGAAATATGGGGTGGAGTGGTTTGTTATCTTTGGTCTATGCAAGGAAGCTCAACCTTGGCAGTTTCCTGGACACTTGCCCTCAGTTAATTAGCACTTTCACCCATCAATCTCAGTTCTGAAGTTAATCCTTTATCCGTCTCCATCAGTCTTGGTGGCTCGTTTCTCAAACCCCACACCCCTACACACACACACACACACACACAAATGCACAGCAGGAAGGGAGCAGTGCTCTGCTCAGGCCATTGGCCTAAGTCCATCACTCACACTGGCTACAGAGAGGATTTTCTAAAATGAAAAGGTCATTGTGACACTTCCCTACTCCAAACCCTTCACTGAATCCCCTATCAACAGGACATGGGTTTTTGACCCAGCCTATATGACCCTCCAGACACAGCCCTATGTGTCATGCCAGCCTTGTCTCACTCCCTCTGCAACAAACACAGCCCACGCTCCATCCCTCACTGGACTACCTGCAGTTCCCTAATGTGTCATGCGCTGTTCCGGTCTTTTCACATAGAGGCACGTGCTTTTTTCCACCTGAACCACACCTCTCCTCAGCCCCTTGGGGCTAAGCCCCTGCCTCTGTGGTGGCACTATGGCCCCAGGAGGAAGTTATTTGGGTTCACATCCACCTCTCACTATTGAGCCACTAACTCCTTAAAGGCAGGGGTTTGGTTCTGCTCAGAGGCACAGCTCCAGAACCAAGGGGAGGAGTACTAGTGCATCAAAAACTGTTTGAGGGGGCTGGCCATGGTATCTCATGTCTGTAATCCCAGCACGTTGGGAGGCAAAGTAAAAGGCAAGAGGATTGCTTGAGCCCGAGAGTTCAAGACCAACCTGAGATCTCATCTCTACAAAAAAATCAAAAAATTATCAGGCATGGGGTTACACACCTGTAATCCCACCTACTCAAGAGGCTGAGGCAGGAGGATCGCCTGAGTCAGGAGGTCAAGGCTGTGGTGATCCATGATTGTGCCCCTGCATTCCAGCCTGGGCAACAGAGAGAGACCCTGGCTCAAAAAAAAAAATGTTTGAAGGAAGAACATTGGAGAATGTAAGTGAGAAAATAGAAGAGAAACAGGGAAGGAAGCCTTCTCCCTACTTAGCCATTTCCCTGACTGACTGTGAAAACAAAGGCAGGTGGTTCTGAGCAGACTTCTTCCATCTGCCATAAGCTTGAAGGCTTCTGAAGCTTTTTCACCCACAAAACGCATTTGATCCCCACACGTGGCCATTAGATACACAGTTATTACCCCCATTTGACAAAGAGGAAAGACAAAAACTAGAGAAGTGGAGTGACTTGGAAGAGTTCCTGGCCATCTCACCACCCAGAGCCCAGGGGGTTCCTTTCCCTCCAAGAGGGCGCCTTCCTGGTAAGCAGAGGTCTCTGAAGAGATCCCAGGCGATCTCACTTTGAGCAGCCACCAGGAGCCAGGCTCCCCACTCACTGCCCAGTTCCTACCACACTACAAACATCACTTTATTCCCCTGGGTCCAGCAGCCTGCCACCAACTTGGCTTCCTTCTGGCCTCTGTCTCTGTCCTACACCTGGGGAGACAGTGAATAATCCTTCCTTTCTTTCTGGAGCTTGTTGCCTTCAAGGTATTTATAGACTGCTCCTGGCCCCGCTGAGGCATCCTTTCTCTGCTGTTTAAATTTAGCTCCCTTTGTCTTCCTCCCCTGACTTATCTGCGGCTCCCGGCCGGGTTTCCTCTCCTGCCTTTGTTCTCCCTGTGTTTGTTCTACATCTTCTTTCATCCGCTGAGCCGAAACAATCTCGCCCAAGAGTTTCTCTGAAGCCTTATGTAACTTTCTCCTCCACACTCAGGCCCCTCCAAGCCTCCTCTCTCTGTCCATTCTCCACTGTCTCTTGCAGCAGGCTTCCCATTTATCTTCCCTCCATCTAGCCAATTCGCAAAAAGGGAAAGTGGCCGTGGCCAATTTGCAAACAGCCGGAACCAAAGACTTGCCACTCTTCTCCCGCCAAAGCCATTTTCACTTCTAAAAAGCTCCCGGCGTTGATATGCCTATCTTGAGTCTCGCATCCAGAATCTTTTTGTCTTACGCACACCAAGATATGTCAGAGTCTTGTGGATCTTTGTTCTTTTAGAACCTGAAACTGAACATAGGAAAATCCTTTAAATCCAGAAGAGGAAAGTGCACCATTTTGTCTCTAATAATATTTAATGGCCATAAGGTAGACTGAGATGAGGTGTCCCAAGTCCGGCTCACACAGGGGTCTCTGATTCTAATGGTTCCAGGATTAGACAGATAAGGAAATGTATGGACCCTACTAACAGCAGGGACCCGCAGCATGCACACCGTCTTTTCAGTTACAAACTAGACCCCCCCAGATCTTCTGACTTGTGCCAGAGAAGTCAGAGATCTGGACATTTAACTAACGGCAATTAATGTAAAATTTTAGAACCATTGTGTGATCAGAATAGAACAGAGAGCCCAGGTTGTGACCTCTGAATGCCACCATCCATCCTCCTCTTCTTTTTTTTTTTTTTTGAGTTGGAGTCTCACTCTGTCGCCCAGACTGGAGTGCAGTGGCCGCTCCCGGCCACCGCAGCCTCGACCTGCTGGACTCTGGCGATCCTTCCACCTCAGCCTTCCAAGTAGCCGGAATTACAGGCGCGCACTACCACGCCCAGCTGATTTTTCATTTATTGTAGAGATGAGGTCTCGCTGCCCAGGCGGGTCTCGAACCCGCGGGCTCAGGCAATCCACTCGCCTCAGCCTCTCAAAGACGCGGGATTACAGACTGAGCCACCAAACCTGGCCACTCTCCTCTTCTTAAGTCATCCTAGCTGCCCGCCACTCCCCCAGTCATGGCTTGTAGACCAAATGGTCCTTCCATTCAGTATGACATGTGTCTAGTGCTCAATCTCAAGGCTTCACTTCTGCTCCTCTGCTATTTATTTATTTATTTATCTATTTTGTAGAGTTGAAGTCTCACTATGTAGCCCAGACTGGTCTCAAACTCCTAGGTTCAAGCAATCCACCCACATTGGCCTCCCAAAGTGCTGAGTTGCAGGCATGAGCCACCGCACCCAGCCTCCTCTGCTATTTTTAAAACCGGATTCTGAACTGATAACAGCAAAGCTGTGCCTCTAAGTCAAGTTTTCCCTTGCCTTTCTGTTCTTTCTTTATGCTTTGCAACAGTGATATTCGTTCTCAGAATTGTCCTCTAGAAGATCTTCTGGGGTGTGTCTGTTAGATTATGCTGTAGATGCAAATAACATTCAAATCCTGGTGTCTTAAATCACAATGGTTCACTGCTTGCCTATGCCTCAAGCCTACGGCAGGTCAGTGAGGGGCTTTGCTCCAGCCCATTCTGGAACTCATGCTGGTGGGGCAGCCATCATCTGAAATGTTGCTGTCATCATGACAAAGAAAGAGTATGACATATTGTATACTGGCTTTTTAACCTTTTTTTCCAGAAGTAACACTCGTATCCCTTCTACTCATATTTCATTTTCCAAAACAGGTCACACAGCCATATCCAATTTGAAGAAATGTCATTTTATTATGTGCCTGGAAGGTGATAAGATAGAAGTATTGGATGAGCAGCACTGACTGACTTCCACATACGGTATTTCCACTTTGGGGAGAGGTTTCTAAGTTAGTTCTATTTGTTGGTTCTGAATGCATTCATTTATTCTTTTAACAGTAATGAATGAGCAAAGCCCTGGGGTGGGAAATCTAGGGAGAGAAGTAAGAGCTGCCTTTGTCTCCAAGCAGCTATGACTTGTCTAGGGACCATCCATAGATCTGTGCAATAATTTGGAAGCAAAGTACAACACAAGATGTGCCTTGGGTGAGCATAAACAAAGTCCTAAGTGTAGAGAAGGCAGTGAACACGAAGAAGATGGGATCTGAGCAAATCCCTAGATTAGGGGAAAGGTAGTCATGAACAGAAAGGACCTTTCCTCCCTCCCACACTCACAGATAGCCACACTGCCCATCCCAAGCTGAATACTTTCATCCCAATATTTGTGAACATGGTGGCAGGTCAAAGTACCAAACAGGTACAACTTCCTGAGTAACTAATCCTATGCTCATGGATAGGATGCAAGCAAGGACATATACATGTCACATTCAAAGCAGCCCCTACCCCTGCCTGTGCTTCCAAGACCAGGCTGAAGCCAAGTGCTTAGATTCCAAATTCAGGTCTTTCGCTTTCTCACTAGGTGAACTTGGACAAGTCATTGAACTACCGGTGTCTGTTTACTCATCTGTAACATGGGGGTGATACAAGTACCTACCTCAAATTGCAGATAATGAGAAGTGAATGTGTTAATGTAGGTAATATAATAGTACACGTAGACTGGGCACATGAGATAGACATCATCCTGCACTATTATTATCTCTGTCTGGTAGTCATCTTGTTTCTTCTTCCTTCAACACCTTGGTTACCTGACTGCAATTCCTAAAGTGTGTGGTCTTCAGCATTGATTCAGACCATGACTGTTCTTAAGTGGCCCTTGGGAGGAAATTTTATCTATATAAAAACACTAGGCCGAGGGAAGAGGCCCCTGTGTCCTCAAAGGACGTCTGAGTCCTGATCTGCACCGCATCTCTGCCTCATCACCAATGAACTTCACATAAATCTGTTTCCATATATCTCCCATCCCCAAATACTCTGTGAACTTCTAGTCATGGTCACATTTCCAGAGGATGTGCCACAGAGCACAAATCCCACCAGACAGACTCCAAGGGAACAAAAGATTCCTATCATATGCTGCACGTGGCTCTCTTGGAGATAAGCAAAGCATAAGGTGAAATTCCTGTCCATTTTATTTAATCTAGCATTTTGTGGGTTAAATTCTGACCATGATAACTTTATCTTGCATATAACATATTTCAAGAAATATTCTGCAAAGGCAAGAACTGTTTCTTATTCATCCACATATCCACAGAAATGTGGATGATACTAGCTGTACAATAGGCATGAGAAAAGAGTCAATAATCTGAACTGAATTTGTTATGTAACCTTAGGAAAAATATTTTCTCCCCAGGCTTCAGTTTTTCCATTTTCAAAATGAGAAAATTGGGCTAGAGAATTGCTAAGATCCTTTCTATCCTCAGTTACTAGCCAATCTTGCATCAGGTGCTTTTCCTTTGCCCTCTGTCTGGTCATTATTGAGCCTCGTTATTTTGTTCGAAATGGGAGCAAAAGCAGAACTGACAACCCCCATGAGCAGGAAGCTAACACAGAAAATGATCAAAGCTGGCATTTACTGCATGCCAGACACTCTTCAGAGTGCTTTACCAGGATCACTACACCTTAGCTGAAACAAACCCATTAGATAAATACCATTATTAAAATCATTCCCAAACCAGGCAAAGTGAGGTCCAATGGGAGGCTCAAACTTCACCTGTACCATGACCACTTATGTACCTAACCGTGAATTGCATCCCACATCTTTAAAATAAAAATAAATAAAATCATTACCATTTTACTAAAAAGACATTGAGGCACAGTGAGACTAAGCACACTGCTTAAGAAACCCTACCCAGTATTCAGAAACGGCATTTGAATCCAGGTCATTTGACTCCAAACCCCATCCTTTTAACCCTTAGGTTACACTACCTTCAGGGTGGCATGAGGTATGGGGAGCCCCATGAATTCAGAATCTACTCCACTCTTTTATTGTCAAGAGAGAATAAGAACCCCTAAAGATTTACTTGGTTTCTTCAGGTTGACTCAATATGTTGGCCAATACGATCTTTCTCCATCCCTTGATTCCACCTTTCTTTTGACTTTGACTTTCATGAAGGAATGAGGAAATGGCAATATTCCATGCACTTACTTCATCTCAGTGCTTCTCGTGCCTGATTCCATGGCCTGGCACATTGTCAGCGTGCAGTGAATACTTGCAGGTGAATGCATACACTGTCTCAGATCTGTCATTTGGGAGGTGGTTAAGATGGTGGTTGGATATCATCATCATCACCACCACCATCAGCAGCATCAGCAACAGCATCATCTACAGCATTTCTAGAAAGCTCTTTCTTATCCTTTACTGGATATGATTTTCACACAAGCCACCTGAGGTGCACAGAGAAAAAAACTATTGTGTTGATTTTACAGTCAATAAAACAAACTCCAAGAGGTGAAGAAGTTTGCCCAAGACTCCACGCCAATAAATAAATTGTGGATCCTGGATTTGAACCTGGTCTTTGAATCTCAACAAGAGTGTATTCAGAGGGGCTCAACATAATCCACAGCATGGCTCCCAAAGTCTACCCCAGGTTCAGTGTGGGAAGTGAGCAGAGTTAGTGAAGATATAGGTGTAATCTCAGAGAAATGAACAGCCTGGAGCCAGGAGAGGAAGTTCACTTTGACACAGGGAGAGGGACTAGGTGCATCCCACTTTCTTCCTTGGTGTTAGTGAGGGAGAGGGAGGATGCATTAGGGGTTTAAGGTGCTTTCCTTGTACCTGTTGTTTTCTTGCTTCCTTCTTTCTACCCTTTGCCTCTTCAAGTCACTATCCAACCACCATCTTAGCTACTTCCCAAATGACAGATCTGGGACAGTGTACTCATGCACCCACAAACATTCACTGAATGCCTACAATGTGCCAGGCCACAGAAGCAGGCGCGAGAGACACTGAGATGAGATATGTACAGATAATTGGACTCTGGAGAAGGTATCATGGAGTCAGGCTCAGGAAAGACCTGCAGAAGAGATAAATTTGATCTGGGTCTGGATGCATTGGTCGGAGCTTTCTTTTTTTTTTTTTGAATTGGAGTCTCACTCTGTCACCCAGACTGGAGTGCAGTGGCCGCTCCCGGCCACCACAGCCTCAACCTGCTGGACTCCGGCTCAGCCTTCCAAGTAGCTGGAACTACAGGTGCGCGCTACCATGCCCGACTAATCTTTTGATTTTTATTGTAGAGATGAGGTCTCGCCAAGTTGCTCAGGCGGGTCTCAAACCCAGAGGCTCAGGCAAGCCACGCACCTCGGCCTCCCAAAGCAAGGGATTACAGGCTGAGCCACCGAGCTGGGGCTGGTAGGAGCTTTCTGAAAGGTGACATGGGCCCACATCAAGGTGGGGCAAAGAGAATCTCAGATGGAGGGAACAACATGTACAGAGACTTGGAATGCTTTCTGATTGAAGCACAGGATGCATAGAGGGGACATGTCAAGAGCTGAGCTAGAAGGCAAGGTAAGGTTGAGGCTTGATGGGCTTTGAAGTTTGGTTGAAGCCATTGAACTTTATCTTTCAGGCAGTGAAGGAGCTTCAAACGTTAGGGGCAACTCGCCCTATGTGCTTGGGATGGTTTATTTTTATTCATTAATTTACTTATTTTTTTATTTTAAAGATATGGGATATAATTCAGGGTTAAGTATACAAATGTTCATTATGCAAGTACCCTTGTTGATGAGGTGTACCCTCCCTCTCCTGGCAGAATCCCACTACTGCCAATCCTGCCCCTTGCCCCCTGCCCCTGCCCCGGGGCAATTTCCCACTCGGGGATGGTTTAGAAACCATTGTTATTGTCCTGCTTTTTCATACCAAGTCCTCCAGAGGACTCAGAAACTAATTCAGAAATTCTCCTTGAATTTAGGAAGGAAGGTGAAGATCAAAGAAGACAGAAAAAAATGACACTTACCTTGGTCAAAAAAGGTAACCACAGCTTAAGGAACAAAGTACATCTTGCCATGGAGTTAGGGTGCCCATAGGGGTAGGCAGAGGTCTGTACCACCTGCCTGGAGCCCAGGAGGCTGGTAGAGGCAGGTCCTCAAGACAGACCCTTTTCCTCCCCTCCTGTGACTCTGTGTGTGCACAGGAAGGTGAGTGCTCATTATGACATCACTGCAAATGAAGACAGTCTCCCCATCTGAAAACAAATGGTAATTGTGATTGGTGAGCCTCCTGGAACAAAGCCTGATGGTCATCTCCTTTAGCCATGGAGGAGCAGTCACACTGGGGGCTATGCACAAACCCAGCACAAGGAGGCAGTATGGGCTCATGGTCAGTCTCAGTCCAGAGAGCAGGGAGTGAGGATGGACAAATCAACACAACAAAAGTGAAAAAAAAAGAAGAGATGTTTTTGCAACGAGCTTATCAAAAATTTGCTCTGGACACAAGAGGCTTCCCTTTACCAAATACCTTTAATCCATGAAACCAGTTCTTCCAATCTTACAACAGGCCCTTGGCAAGCGAAAATCTATGAAGTGTCTCAGTCTTGGCCATTTCCTTGGACTGGTGCTTAATACCCACTGCGGCCTGGTCCCAGTCTTCTTTCCTTCCCATTCACAGGCAAGATGCTCAGGCCACCCTCTCTTCGCCACCCAGTTTCTTGTCTGTGCCTCTGTCCACACCATTCTCTCCACCTGGAACAGCGTCTTTCAAAAGATCCCTCCCTCATTTCTGATCTAATTCAAATGTCACCACTATCAAGGAGCCTTCCCTAAAACCCCCTGCCACCAAGCACTCTCTCTCTCAAGCTTCTCAGAATACCCTCTGCTCCTCTCTGCAGCCTGCTACCATCTACCTTACGTGGTAGGCATTTGCATATATGGGCAGAAACTCTACCTCAATGTTTCCGTAGAATATTCTGGTTGTGAGCTCAGCTCACAGTAGCTACTCAATGCCTGTACAAAAATGGATGTTAAATTCTGTTGGAGAAATACCCAGGGATGTGTCTGATTGCCAGGTGAGCTCTAGATTTCCAATCTAGAGAAGTTTTAGGAAAAAAGGGTAAATAAATCAGGAACTGATTAACTAAATTAGCTATACAGGCATATCTCATTTTATTGTGCTTAACTTTATTCTACCTTGCAGATATTGCTTTTCTTTTTTTTTTTTTTAACAAATTGAAGGTTTATGGCAGCCCTGCTATTGGTACCATTTTTCCAACAGCACAAGCTCACCCCATATCTCTGTGTCACATTTTGGTAATTCTCACAATATTTCAGGTCTTTTTTGTTACTGCATCTCTTATGGTGGTCTGTGATCAGTGATCTTCGATGCTACTATTGTAATTGTTTTGGGGTTCCATGGACCATAGGCATATAAGATGGCAAACTTAATCAATAAATGTTGTATGTGCTTTGATTGCTCCTCCAACTGACAATTCCCTGTCTCCACCATCTCTCTGCCTTCCTATTCTGTGAGATGCAACAAAATTGGAATTAGGCCAATTAACAACCCTACAATTGTTTCTAAGTTTTCAAGTCAAAGAAAGAGTCACACATCTCTCCCTTTAAATCAAAAGACAGAATAATGATTAAGCTTGGTGAGGAAGGCATATTGAAAGCCAAGATAGGCAAAAAGCTGGGTGCCTTGTGCCAAACAGTTAAGCTAATAATGCAAAGAAAAAGTTCTTGAAGGAAATTAAATATGCTACTCCAGTAAGCACACAAATGACAAAAAAGGTAAAACAGTCTTATTGCTGAGGCGGAGAATGTTTTAGTGGCCTGGAGAGAAGATCAAACCAGTCAAAACATTAATTGCCTTAAGCCAGAACCTATTAAGATAGGTTAAAGGAGCAAGACTATTAAGAAAGCAAGACTCTCATCCATCCTGTGAAGACTGAGAAAGGTAAGATGCAGAAGAAAAGTTTGAAGCTAGCAGAGGCAGGTTCATGAGTTTAAGAAAAGAAGCCACCTCCATAATATAAAAGTACAAGGTAAAGTAGCAGGTACTGATGGAGAAACTGCAGCAAGTCATTCAGAAGTTTTAGCTAAGATCATTGATGAAGGTGGCTGTGCTGAACAACAGATTTTCAATGTAGATGAAGTAACCTTAGATTGAAAAAAGATGTCATCTAGGACTTTCATAGTTAGAAAAGAGAAGTCAGCCATGCTTCAAAGATTCAAAGGACACGTTGACATTTTTGTCATGAGCTAATGCAGTTGGTGACTTTAAGTTGAAGCCAATGTTCATTCAGCATTTTGAAAGTCCTAGGGTCATTAAGAATTATGCTAAATCTACTCTGTTTGTGTTCTGTAAATGGAACAACAAAGCCCCGGATGACAACACATCTGTTTACAGTATGGTTTACTAAATAGTTTGAGCGTTAAAACCAAATGCTGAGAAGAAAAAAAATTTTTCTGAAATATTACCCCTTGTTGACAATCACCTAGTCACCCAAGAGCTCTGATGAGATGTACAAGGAGGTTAATGTTGTTTTCATGCCTGCTAACACAACACCTATTCTGCAGCCTATGGGCCAAGAAGTTAGTTTGTCTTTCAAGCCTTATTATCTAAAAAATATATTTTGTATGGCTATAACTGCCATAGATAGTGATTTCTCTGATGGATCTGGGCAAAGTAAACAGAAAACCTTCTGGAAAGCATTTACCATTCTAGATGCCTTTAAGAGCATTTATGATTTATGGAAGAGGTCAAAATATCAACATGAACAGGAGCTTAGAAGAAGTAGATTCCAGCCCTCATAGATGACTTTGAAGGATTCAAGACTTCAGTAGAAGAAGTAACTGCAGGCGTGGTGGAATGAGCAAGAGAACCAAAATTAGAACTGGAGCCTGAAGATGTGACTGAATTTGCTGCAATCTCATGATAAAATTTGAAATGGATGAAGAGTTGCTTCTTATGGATGAGTAGAGAAACTGTTATCTTGAGTTGGAGTCTATTGTCAGTGCTGTGAACATTGTTGAAATGACAACAAAAGATTTAGAATATTACATAAAGTTAGTTGGTAAAGCAGAGGCAGGGCTTGCGAGGATTGACTTGAATTTTGAAAGAAGTTCTAAGGCTGCCAAACAGCATCACATGCTATAGAGAAATCTTTTCGTGAAAGGAAGAACCAGTCGGTGTGTAAAACTTCATTATTGTCTTATTGAAAGAACTTGCCATAACCATCCCAACATTTAGCAACCAACACCCTGATCAGTCAACAGCCATCACCACTGAGGCAAGACCCTCTACCACCAAAATGATCACGACTTGCTGAGGACTCAGAGGATCGTTAGCAATTTTTTTAGCAATAAAGTCATTTTAAGCAAGGTATGTACATTGTTTTTTAGACAGCAGTGCTATTGCACATTTAATAGTCTATAGTATAGTGTAAATGTGACTTCTATTTGCCCTGGGAAACCAAAAGTGTTGTGATTCATTTTATTGTAATATTTGCTTTATTACAATGATTAAAACCAAACCTGCAATTTATCTGAGGTCCGCCTGTATCTATCCTACAGATAACTGCACACCTTTTAAAAAGAAGAAGAATGTCTTTATGTGCTGATATGGAAGGATGCCTGAGATGTATACTTTAAGAAATAAAAGGTGGCCATGTGTGGTGGCTCATGCCTGTAATCCCAGCACTTTGGGAGGCTGAGGCAAGAGGATTGCTTGAGCTCAGGAGTTCAAGACCAGCTTAGGCAACACTGTCTCTACAAAAAAAATCAAATAATTAGCTGGGCATGGTGGCACATACCTGTAGCCCCAGCTACTTGGCAGGCCAAGGCAGAAGGTTCACCTGAGCCCAGAAGTTTGAGGCTATGGTGAGCCATGACCGTGCCACTGCACTCCAGCCTAGACAACAGAGTGACACTCTGACTCTAAATAAATAAATAAATAAAAGGCAGGCTACAGAATAGTACAATGGTATAACCTCATTTATTTAAGAGGGGGGGAACAAACCAAAATTTTATACACACACATATAATTATTCATACATTTTTTTAAAACTCTGGAAGAATATACAAGAAATACTAACAGTGGTTAACTCAGAGAAGAAGGACTAGGGCGGGAAAAGGAAGAAATACTTTTTCTTTCCAATTAAACTCCTATGATATTTTTGCATTTTCCAGTTGATTTATCCATTCAATGAATACTTATTTAAGGCACTGTTCTGGACACTGAGGTACCTAGATATTATTACAGGACATTTATTCCTTCTATAATCATGAAACTAGCTTAAATTAAAAGATGAGGTGAGAATTTTCATCTGTCCTTCCTGCTGGAAACAATAATAAAAGTGGACAAAATATACAAGCAAACACATTCAGGCACTGCACAAAATGCAACACAGGACTGTGATCCTTGAGAGTTGAGCCCACAAGCACCTGGTTCTCAGACTGAACTCACTTCTTCACTTTAGTGCACTCTATAATGACTAATAATAGAGTCCAAAGGGAACTGTTATCTCATCATGCTAAGAAGACAGATATGGGAGTTCTGGGAAGCTGGAGCATCTGGAATTTGCAGGGCCAGGTGTCTGTGCAGAGAGAGTACCCTAGATATCTGTGTGGAAACTCATGGAGGATTCTTAGTGGCAGATTGGGCTATGTATACACAGGGAAAGTCTTAGAAAGCCAAGAAAAGATTGACTGTCAAGGGGCTAAGAGCTGAATGGAGATACCAAAGTGGAAAAACTTGTTGAAACTTCAGACACTCAGTTAAGTAAAACCTCAAAAAAGCAAAGCCTTAGGAGTAAGGGTCATGACTTAGAGCTAAGTCCAAAAATGAAATAAATCCACCCTTAAAAAAAAGAATAAAACCAAGACTGGCAGCACCAAAAAGATTCATAAATAATTTAATCACCTTCCACACCAAAAACTGACATAATAGATATTCTATGCAATGTGTCATCCAAAATGGTCGATATATAATTAAGATATTTCTACATGTGTGAAAAAGTAGGAATATGTGAACTATAATCAAGGAAAAAAGGTACAAAAGTTCAAATAGACCCCAGGATGACCCAAACGGTGAAATTAGCAGATAAGTACTTTAAAATAACTCTTATAAATATGTCCAGCGACTTAAAGGAGAAGATTATCACAATGAGTGAAAATATAGAAAGTCACAGTGGAAGAGTGGAGACTATTAAAAATAGAAATTCTGGGCCAGACATTGTTTTCTTACCCTTTGGCACCCTCCCCTACCTTGGGGAGGTGAATCACCTCTTTCTCTCTCTCTCTCTCTAATTTACCTTCTAAATAAGCTATATTTTATAATCTAAAAAAAAAAAGAAATTCTAGAACAGAAAGGTACAGTACAATACCTGAAAAAAAACTCACCTGCACAGAGAAAACAAATACTATTTTTTTAAGTATGCAGAACCCCTGTGAGACAATAGTAAGCAAATGGATATACATGTCATTGAAGTCCTAGAAGGAGAGAAGAAAGAGTAGACAGGGAAAAACATGTTTGAAAAAATAATGACTAACATATTCCCAAATATAATTTTTAAAAATAGATCCAAGAAACACAGCAAAAATATAGCTAGACTCAAACAAGATTGATGCAAAGAGAATCATAGTTAAACACATCATATTCAAACTACTGAAAAGTAAAGATAAATAGAAAAACCTTTAAGCAGCCAAAGAAAAGCTAAGAAACAATAATATAAATATCAATGGACTGCTCACAATAAATAAAAGAGGCCAGAAAACAAGGGAACAACTTTAAGATAAAGGAAGAAAAAGATGTGAGCCCAAATAGTATAAACAGTGAAAATATCCTTCAAAAATTAGAGTGAAATAAAGTTATTTTTAGGTAAACATAATGTGATTTTATTAACAGTAGACTTGCACTACACAAATGCTAAGAGATGTTATTCAAGCTAAAGAAAAATGATACCAGATGGAAATTTGAGTCTACAAGGAAAAAAAAATCATTCTGTTGTGAGATAAATTACATATGTCTATTGAATATATGCAAACATATCTCTGAAATATTGTGGGTCAAGTTCCAGACTACCATAATAAAGTGATTATCAAAAGAAAACAAGTCACACAATTTTTTTGGTTTTCCAGTGCATATAAAAGTGATGTTTACACTATACGGCAGTCGATTAAGTGTGCAATAACATTATGTTTAAAAACCAATGTATGTACTTTAATTTAAAAGACTTTATTGCTTAAAAAATTTTAATGATTATCCAAGCCTTCAGTAAATCATAATCTTTTTGCTTTTTTTTTTTGCTTTTTTTTTTTGTTGAGTTGGAGTCTCACTCGGTTGCCCAGACTAGAGTGCAGTGGCCGCTCCCGGCCACTGCAGCCTTGCCTGCTGGGCTCCAGCGATCCTTCCACCTCAGCCTTCCAAGTAGCCAGAATTACAGGCATGCACTACCACTCCTGGCTGATTTTTTGATTTATTGTAAAGATGAGGTCTCGCTGCCCAGGCGGGTCTGGAACCCGCGGGTTCAGGCAATCCACTCACCTCAGTCTCCCAAAGGCACAGGATTACAGGCTGAGCCACCGAGCCCGGCTCATAATCTTTTTTCTGGTGAAAGTTCTTGCCTCACTGTTGATGGCTGCTGGCTGATCAGGGTGATAGTTGCTGAAGGTTGGGGTGGCTGTGGAAATTTCTTAAAATAAGACAAGAATGAAGTTTACCACATCTATTGATTCTTCCTTTCACAAAAGATTTATCTGTAGCATGTGATGCAATTTGACAGTATTTTATTCATAGTAGAACTTATTTCAAAATTGGAGGTAATCCTCTTAAACTCTGCCTCTGCTTTATCAACTAATTTTATGTAATGTTCTAAGTTCTTTGTTGTCATTTCAAAAATGTCCGTAGCATGGTCACCAGTTGTAGATTCCAACTCAAGACAACAGTTTCTCTACTCATCCATAAGAAGCAACTCTTCATCCATTTCAAATTTTATCATGAGATTGCAGTAATTCAGTCACATCTTTAGTCTGCAGTTCTAATTTTGGTTCTCTTGCTATTTCCACCACAACTGCAGTTACTTCTTCCACTGAAGTCTTGAATCCTTCAAAGTCATCCATGAGGGCTGGAATCTACTTCTTCCAAACTCCTGTTCATATTAATATTTGAACCTCCTCCCATGAATCATGAATGTTCTTAAGAACAGCTGGATTGGTGAGCACTTTTCAGAAGGTTTTCCATTTACTTTGCCCAGACCTATCAGAGTCTATGCCATAGATACTCAGACTATCTATGGCAGCAAAAGCTATAAAAAATGTATTCCTTAAATATTAAGACTTCAAAGTCTAAATTACTCCTTGATTCATGGGCTGCAGAATGGATGTTGTGTCAGTAGGCTTGAAAACAGCAATACTCTTGTTCCTCTCCATCAGAACTCTTGGGTGTCTAGGTGCATTCCAATGAGCAGTAATATTTTGGAAGAAAATTTTTTCTGAGCAATAGGTCTCAGCATTACACTTGGAATATTTATTATAATAAACAGTGCTGTAAACAGATGTGTTGTCATCCAGGCTTTCTTGTTCCATTTATGAAACACAAAGTAGATTTAGCATAATTTTTAAGGACCCTAGAATTTTCAAAATGGTAAATAAGCATTGGCTTCAACTTAAAGTCATTAGCTGCATTAGTTCATAACAAAAAAGTCAACACGCAGTTTGAATCCTTGAAGCCAAGCATTGACTTATTTCCTCTAGACCACCTAGGTATCATCTTCTCCAGCAGATGGCTGTTTTACCTACATTGAAAATTTGTATGATCGACTCCAAATCCATCCAAGTTGCTGCGAAAGAAAGCATTTGGCAGTAATGGGAAACTATCAGGGGAGGGGGGATGGGATTGGCAGTTGAGGGAAACTGGGGGGAGGGAGGGGCATACCTCATCAACAAGGGTACCTGCATAATCAATGTTTGTATACCTAACCCTGAATTATATCCCATATCTTTATAATAAAAAATAACAATAACTTTTTTAAAAAGACAATCGAATCTAATATTTTTTTTAAAAAAGGAAAAAAAAATTTGTAGCCAGGCACGGTGGCTCACACCTGTAATTCCAGCACTTTGGGAGGCAGGGGCAAGAGGATTGCCTGAGCTCAGGGGTTTGAGACCAGTCTGGGAGCCTTGGCGAGACCTCGTCTCTACAATAAATCAAAAAAATTAGCCGAGCATGGTGGCACACACCTGTGGTTCCAGCTACTTGGAAGGCTGAGGTGAAAGGATCATCTGAACCCAGCAAGTCAAGGCTGCAGTGGCCGTAAGCGTGCCACTGTACTCCAGCTTGGGTGACAGAGTGAGACTCCGACTCAGAAGAAAGGAAGGAAGGAAAGAAGGAAGGAAGGAAGGAAAGAAAATCTGTTGTTTGGCATAGCCACATTCATCAATGATCTTAGCTAGATCTAGATCTTCTGGAGAACTTGCAGCAGCTTCTCCATCAGTACTTGCCTCTCCATCTTGAACTTTTTAAGTTATGGAGATGGCTTCTTTCCTTAAACCTCATGAACCTGTAGTACCCCAAAGTCCTAAATCTGAGAGACCACCAAAGAGCCAGCTCCGATGCAAACACACGAGGGTCTTTTTATTCAGGCTCGAGTCTGGGCTCCCATATGTAACCGACACAGTGGTACAGGAACAAGAACCCCAACCTAGTAGAGCAAGTAGTTTATATACACAGTTACGAGGGAGGGACTGGGTGTGACTGGTTTTTCCTAGGCTCAAGATATTATCCAATTAAAAGAAGGCATGACATAGAAAATGAAGTCCATGGACCTTGCAGAATTAGTTCTCACTTAGGTCCACGGTGATGTCAGGGGACAGGAGAGCTTGAGATTGGTGGGTTCGTTTTTGATTTGCACGGGTGCAGGCTCAGCTGCCCGTGATTGACTACTAATGGCTACACGGGCAGAGTGGAGTTAGTTAAGCCATCTGGAATGTTAGATAAGCTGCAGTTTACACAGTCACTGTGACCGTGCATAAATCAACTTGGGCATACAAGCAGGTTTGAAATAACACAGAGCCCACCAGAAGAGTGACTGGCGCCACAGAGCCCACCATAATTCAAGCAAAGGAATGTCCGAGAGGGGCTTATTGCTTAGCATTCACACACTGCCAGCAGAAGAAGCCGGTTATTTCAATTAACATGGTTATTATGGGACAAACAAAAACTTAACAAAGTTCTAAGTACAAACACTGCAAATATTTTGTAACTTTACCGTCACAATTACTACCAGGTGCCTTACATATGCCTAGTCTTATGGGGTTTGAGGTAGGGATTTATAAAATACAGTGAACATGGGGTAGAAATTCATACAGTAAATGTTCCTTTCATAGCAAGTATGGTTCTTTTGAGTCTTTCATTCCCCCCTCTCAGAGAAACCTAATAATAAGACCCAATCATGGGTTTACATAGGTGTTTTTAAGGTTATCCTGAAAATGGGTAGGAGAGTTGAGACAACAAGGGTGAGTACCAAGTGGTTGGTACTGCTGCTTGAGTAACATGAGTTGAATGGTGCTGACTCGATTTTTAACAAAGGCTATAAGCTTGTTGATGATGCAAGGCCTGAAAATAAGGATGAGGACTAAAGCAACTAATGGGCCAGCTACAGTGGCAATTAATGTAGTAAACCAGGGGGTGCAGTTAAACCATGCTTCAAACCAATTGAGTTGTTGCGCTCGTTCTCCAAAACCACAATAGTAGAAAATAGGGACAATGAAATTTTTAAAGTTAACTGTATTCTTATTAAACCTTAAAATATCATGATTGGTCATGCTTGAACTAACATGATTCCCTGATGTTAGCAAGACCTATTCTACAATATTTTCTATGAATAAAATAAATTCAATTTTTATAATAAGTAGAAAAACCCTACACTAATTGTAGCTAAAGCCAGCCTAAAAGAATGCAGCCCAGTCCAAAGTACGCACTGGGACCTCAGGAATGTGGCCCAAACTTTGTGCTGGGTCATTTCTGACAACTCTAGATAATCATTTATACTATTGAAAAGCTGGAAACAGCTCTCCATAAATATATACTAATTCTACAAATATACCTTTAAATCTTATAAAGAAGCTTGTACCGTATAAAAGTCTCCCAAATGTGACCTGAATTTGAATTATATCTAATACCTAAGCCGAAACCACAGTTTTATGGGAAACAGGAACAATGGGTTTTTAGAGTGAGCCATGCCTGTCACAGTCACAGAGCCTTCAGCTTAGATCAGCAGAGTTCCTTTAGGTTACTTGTGCTGCATGGTAACAGGAGGAGGAAATTGGGGTCAACGGTTCCCGAACCTATCCTAGTGGTCTCGGGGTCCACGGCCCTCCCTGATCCCTAACGCTCAGTGGGCTTCCGTGGCCGGCTCCCAACAAACCAACCTCTGCTAGCTTCCCACTTTATTGTGCATCTTACTCACCTCTCTCAGCCTTCAAAGAATGGAAGCACTTTGCTTTAGAATAAGCTTTGGCTTAAGATAAGCTCTCCTATCCAGACCACTGAATTTTCCTTCACATCAGCAGTAAGGGTGTTTCACTTTTTTTATCATTTGTGTGTTCAGTGCAGTAGCACTTTTTAAATCCTTCAAAAACTTTTTCCTTGCCTTTACCACTCTGCTATCTGGTTGAGACAAGGGGCCTAGCTTTCCGCCTATCTTAGCTTACAACATGCCTTCTTCACCAAGTTGAATGATTTCTACCTTTTGATTTAAAGTGAGAGGTGTGTGACTTTCTTTCACTCTAACACATAGAGGCGATTGTAGGGTTATTAACTGGCCTAATTTTCAATTTTGTTGTGTCTCAGAGAATTGGGTGGCCCGAGAGAGAGAGCCAGCTGGTGGAGCAGTCAAAATGCACACAACTTATATGGATTAAGTGTGTTGTCTTATATGGGCATGGTTTGTGGCACCCCGAAGTCTTTGTAACCTCAAAGATTTTTTTATCACAGATCACCATAAGAGATAAAATAATGATGAAAATGTTTGAAATATTGGGAGAATTACCAAAATGTGACACTGAGACACAAAGTGAGCACATGCTCTTTGAAAAATGGCACCTGACCAGGAGCAGTGGCTCAGCCTGTAATCCCAGCACTTTGAGTGGCCGAGGCAAGAGGATTGTCTGAGCCCGGGGGTTCAAGACCAGCCTGGGCGACTTGGTGAGACCTCATCTCTACAATAAACAAAAAAAAAGCCAGGCATGGTAGCATGCACCAATAGTTCTGGCTACTTGAAAGGCAAAGGTGGAAGGATCACCTAAGCCTAGCAGATCGAAGCTGCAGTGGCCATGAGCGTGCCACTGCACTCTAGGCTGGGTGACAGAGTGAGACTCCAACTCAAAAAAAAATGGCACCCATAGAGTTACTTGATGTAGGGTTGCCACAAATCTTCTACTTGTAAATATATGTATTCCCCACTCCACCACACCAAGATGTCCAGGTCCTAATCCCAGAGTCTGTGACTAATTGACCTTAGATGGCAAAAAGGACTTTGCAGATGTGATGAAGGTTAAAGACCTTGAGATGGAGAGCTAATCTTGGAATATTCTGGTGGGCTTTGAGAAACACAATAAAGTGAAGCACAATAAAAGAAGGTATGTCCATCTGTCAATAATAGCACAGTAGATGGGTTAGGATAAGTGCTATCCCACTGTTGTAAGATACTTACATTTTACTTGAATCAATGCAATATTACTTAAAAGTAGACTTGATATGGGTCCTGAACATTTAACACTATACTGCAAGAGAGGGATCGGCAGAGCAGGACAATGCCAGGGAGGGTGGGCACCTAACCTCACTAAGGTACCTGATCTAAAACGAGGGGAAGTGAGGACCAGTCGGAGGCCCAAACTTCACCTTCACGTAGACCACTTAGGTACCTAATCCTGACTTGTTCCCCACATCTTTACAATAAAATAAAGAAGAAAAGAAAAAATGGGGGGGAAATAAACTTGATAAATTAAGGATCCTTATATTTCCTAGAGCAACACTAAAAAATACAAAGAATTATAGTTAAAAAGTCAATAGAGAAATTAAAATGGACTTCTAAAAAATATTTGATTAACTCAAATATGGCAGGAAAGGAGGAAAGATGGGACAAATTGAAAACAAATACCAAAAAGATAGATTTAGAAACAAATAATATCACTAATTATTCTCAATGTAAATGGACTAAAGCCTCCAGTTAGGTGGGAGGTTTGGCATGGCAAAATGAGGAGGTCAGCAAATCCTCTCTCCAAAAATCAACTATAAATACTAAAAACAAAACTCAGAAACAATTTTTTCAGAGCTCTGGAAATCAAACAAAACCATACAGCAAAGTCTGTATGAAAGTCTGCTAAACCTTGGGTGAGAACTGTGGGAGTTTGTGGTTCTCTGCTTGGGGCTGAAGTTGCTTTTGCCTTCTTCCATCCAGCTTGGCCCCCCTCCTTCCATCCAGCTTGGCCCGCATGGTAGTCCAGCCCAGTGGGACTGACTGTGAGAACCAGGAACTTTGCTCCGAGAGAAGATTTACTTGCTTTGCAGTTAAAGAGATAACAATCCATGTTCACCAGCATTGTCAGTAAAGCTAGCACTCTTGGTGACAAGTTAATTGGAAAATCAAGTGGTTCTACTACTAGACAATGATAGACTTGGTTGAGGACTAGTCAGAAAGCTAACAAGGAGATCCAGAAAACAAGACAGTCCTGAAGGGGATCCACAGATCCCTGGCTGGCCAAGAGGTGAAGCACACGGGCTGAGAAGATGCAAGATGGCCTGCCTGAGAGTTAAAGCCAGAGCAGACCCAAAAACTGCCTGAACTTTAATTACCCATACACAGATCTGATAGAAGTATGTGGGAGTCTTACTAGCTTGAGGTGTGTATCCTTTCTTCTCCATCCCACCCCACCAAGATGTCCAGGTCCTGATCCCAGATCCTTTGACTATGTTACCTTAGGTGGCAAAAAAGACTTTGTAGATGTGATAAAGGTTAAAGACCTTGAGACAGAGAGATTATCTTGGATTATCCAGGTGGGCTTAATCGGTTACATGACTCCTTAAAAGCAGAGAATGTTTTCAAGCTGGGTCAAAGACCTGTGATGTGAGAAGGACTTGACCTGCTCTGCTAGCTTTGAAGATGCAAGAAGTAGGCCATGTGCCAAAAAAAATGTTAGTGCCCTCTAGAAATAGGAAAAAAGCTAGGAAATGTATTTTTCTCTAGAGCCTTCAGAAAGGAACATAAGCTTGCCAACATGATGACTTTAACCCAGTGAGACCCACAGAGAACTTTCGATCTACTGTAAGATAATAAGCACATGTTGTTTTAGTCACTAAGCTTGTGATACATGACAAATATAGAAAATGAATACAAGAAGTTTGAGCACAACCTGCAACCAAATATTGGGTGATCACTAAACTATGAAAAACAGAAGCAACCCCTAGGAAGACAGGTTTAAAATAAAAGCAAGAATGTTTAAAAACTGAAGAGAGAAATCAGTGGCCACAGATCACAAGGAAAACTGTATTCACAGATTTAGTCCAGGTGAGCTACTAAACAAACAAACAATCAGCAACAGCAACACACCCCAGGGGAGATCATAATCCAGAATTGCTGCAATATGTTACCTAAATTATCCATTTTTAAACAACAAAAAAAAAAATGTGAGTCATACAAAGATATAGAAAAGCATGACCCATACTCTGGAAGAAAAAATCAGTCAATAAGAATGGTCTGAGTGGTTCCAGATGTTGGATTTAGCAGACAAAGTCTTCAAAACAAATAAGTATATTGAAAGAACTAAAGAAAACAATGTTTAAAGAGTTAAGAAAAATATGATGACAATGTCTTAACAAATAGAGACTCTGAATAAAGAGATAGAAATCATTAAAAAGAACCAAATAAAATTTTAGAGTTAAAAAGTTCAGGCCAGGCACGGTGGCTCAGCCTGTAAACCCAGCACCTTGAGAGGCCAAGGTAAGAAGATTGCCTGAGCCCAGGGGTTTGAGACCAGCCTAGGCAACTTAGTGAGACCTCGTCTCTACCATAAATCACAAAAAGTAGCTGGATGTGTGTCTGTAATTCCAGCTACTTGGAAGGCTGAAGCGGAAGGATCGCCTAAACCAGCGAGTTGAGGCTGCAGTGGCCATGAGCATACCATTGCACTCCAGCCTGAGCAACAAGTGTGGGACTCTAATTCGAAAAAACAAAAAAAGTTCAGTAACTTTCAGAAATAAAGAATTAACTAGAGAGGTTCAACAACAAATTTTAGATGACAGAAGAATCAGTGAACTTGGAGATAGAAGAACAGAAATTATCCAATATGGACAGAAAGAAAAAATATATTGAGGGAATATGAACAAAGCCTCAGAGACCTGTGTAACACTGTATTAGTTTCCTAGGGCTGCTCTAGCAAGAGATTGCAAACTGGATGACTTAAAATAACAGAAATGTATTATCTCACAGTTCTGGAGGCTAAAATTCTAAAATCAAGATGTCTTTGGACCTATGTGCTCTCTGAGGATTCTGAGAAGTATTCTCCCTTGCCACTTGTAGCTTCTGGTGGCTGCTGGCAATCTTGGCAATTGTTGGTGTGTAGACCCATCACTCCAATCACATGTTGTTCTCTTCACATCATTTTCCATCTGTGCACGCCTTTGTATCCACATTTCCTTCTTTTTATAAAGACACCGGTCATTGGATTATGGCTCAGCCTGATCAAGTATAACTTTGTCTTGACCTGATTGACATCTTCAAAGACCTCAATTCGAAATACAGTCACATTCCAAGATTCCAGGTAGACATGAACTTCTGTAGTACACCATTTAACCCATAAAGATATCACTACGTAACTCAAGATATTGTCAAGCAGTCCCAAAGCAGCAGCACGGTGCCTAACAGGGATACAGAAATCCCTGCTTCAGTTTATCACCATTTTTATTAGACCAGTAAAGGGGCAACAAGCCCAGATGGATTCAGAGAATCTACTATTTATACCAAAGCAAGATCAGTCAGCATGGTATTAGCTCCCCATGTCTGTAGCTTCACAGGACTAGAGGGGCCAGATTTCAGGTTGCTCAGGCAATGAGTGGCTCAGCTGTTGCAGAACTCCTGCCAAACTACAGACAACAATTTTATAGACATACACAGAAATCAGCAGCTCTAAGTGAGTCAAGGTGGATAGTCCTGTGCTCCACTGAAAAGAGGGGAATGGATGTGATCTCACCTTGTGGCCTTCTCCTGCAAGTTAGAGAGATGCACGACAAACTTCCTCATGGCAGCAGTCTACAAGACTGTTTATCTCTCATTACACAAGGACTAACAGAGTGCTTTACCAAGGCTTGGATCAAGCTACAGTTAAACTTTGCTTATGTATCCTATAAGGGCATGTACTAGGATATCAGGGCACTACATCTATACACAGATGTAACGGGAGTTCCAGAGGAAAAGGACAGAGAGAAATAGAAAAATATTTGAAGAAATAATGGGCAAAACTCCCCAATGAATGCCAACTAACGGAAATAAAAAGAGTCACATTTAGACACATCATAGTCAAATGGTTGGACACCAAAAACAGAACAGTCCCAAAAGCAGCAAAAAAAAGTAATTTTATGCATTACATACAGAAGAGCAACAATATGATCAATATAATTAATGATAGGTGTCTCATCAGAACTACTGAAGCCAAAGGCAATGAAAAGACATATTCAAAGTTCTGAAAGAAAAACAACTGTCAGCCAAAAATTCTATAATCAAACAATCTTAGCATATTGAAAGTAAAGTAAAGACATTTCCCATTAAATTAAGAGGGAGAGAACTCATGGCTAGCAGATTTGCCTTATAAGAAATAGTAAAAGTAGTCCTTCAGATGGAAAAGAAATGACACCAGATGGTAACTAAAATCTACCAGGAAAAAAATAAACACCCAAAATGGTAAGTATGTGGGCAAATATGAGACATATACATATACAAAAGACAAGAGTACACATATATTTTTTCTCTTCTTATCTTTCAACTTCTTTAAAAGATAAACGACTTTATAAAGCAATAATTACAGTACCAAATTGCTGGATTCTGACATACATAGTTTTCAAACATGTGACGATAATGGCAAAAGGGAGAGGAATGATGTGAAGTTATATTGGAGAACAGTTTCTATGTTTAACCAAAATTAAGTCAGTATTGATCTGGAGTTTTCATTAATTTGTCATGTTATTATTGTAACAAATTGAAATTTATGTTCCAATCCCTGGAGAAGTCACTGAGAAAATAACTCTGAAAACAGTTTTAAAAAATCAACAAAAAATTATCTGCCAGTTATAAGGCAGAAGTTGGAAGATACAACTATATGCTGACTTCCAAAAGGTGCATTTATTTTTTAAAATTTTAGATTCAGGGAGTACAAGTGCATGTTTTTTGCATGGGTGTATTGCATACTGTTGGGTATTGGGCTTCTGGTGTCCCCATTCCCCCAAAAAGTGAACATTGTACCTTATAGGTCATATAGAGAGAGAGTAAAGATGTGGGGTACAAATAAGGATTAGGTACATAAGTAGTTTATGAGAAGTTTGGACCCCAACTGGTCCCCACTTCCCCTGGTTTTGGGTCAGGTACCCTTAGTGATATTGTATGCCTCCCCTCTTCTTCCCCTGATAGGCAGTTTTTAAGCCCTCAGCCCCCCACCCTTTTCCCTTGTTTGGTGTCCTCAGTGTCTATGAGCACACATAGAATGTAGGTGTTTGGTTTTCTGTTTTTGAGTTAGTTCACTTACGCTATTGGCCAACTCCAACCATGTTACTGCAAAGGTCATGATTTTGTTCTATTTCCTGACTGGGTTGTGTTTCATGATGTATACATATCACATTTTCTTTTCTTTTTTTTTTTTGAGTTGGAGTCTCACTCTGTCGCCCACACTGGAGTGCATTGGCCACTCCCGGCCACCGCAGCCTCTACTTGCTGGGCTCTGCTCTTTACTCTCTCTCTATATGACCTATAAGGTACAATGTTCACTTTTTGGGGGAATGGGGACACCAGAAGCCCAATACCCAACAGTATGCAATACACCCATGCAAAAAACATGCACTTGTACTCCCTGAATCTAAAATTTTAAAAAATAAATGCACCTTTTGGAAGTCAGCATATAGTTGTATCTTCCAACTTCTGCCTTATAACTGGCAGATAATTTTTTGTTGATTTTTTAGGTTTAGCTCTGTTGTATTTGCTTTTGAGACTTTGTCATAAATTCTTTGCCTGAACTAATGTCCAAAAGCATTTTCCTTAGGTTTTCTTTTCCGCCTCAGCCTTCCAAGTAGCTGGAACTACAGGCATGCGCTATCATGCCTGGCTGATTTTTTATTTATTGTAGTCTCATTTGTTTAGGTTTAGCTCTGTTGTATTTGCTTTTGAGACTTTGTCATAAATTCTTTGCCTGAACTAATGTCCAAAAGCATTTTCCTTAGGTTTCTTTTCCGCCTCAGCCTTCCAAGTAGCTGGAACTACAGGCATGCACTATCATGCCTGGCTGATTTTTTATTTATTGTAGAGATGAGGTCTCGCTGCCCAGGTGGGTCTCGAACCCGCGGGCTTAGGCAATCCACTCACCTCAGCCTCTCAAAGGTGTGGGATTACAGGCTGAGCCACCGAACCCGGCTGAGATCACTCTAGTGCCATCCAGGTTGCTGCGAAATTCATGATTTTGTTCTTTTGTATGACTGCATAGTATTCCATCATGTATATGTACCACATTTTTCTAATCCAATCCACATTTGATGGACAGCATGGTTGGTTCCAGGTCCTTGCTATTGTGAACAATGCTGCAATAAATATACGTGTGCAGGTATCTTTTTGATAGAGTGATTTGAGTTCTTCAGGGTATATTCCCAGTAGGGGGATTGTGGGGTCATATGGGAGGTCGATATTTAGAGCTTTTAGGAATGATTTTTTTATGTTGAGTTGTTTTCGTTCCTTGTAGATTCTGGTTATTTGTCCTTTGTCAGAGACATAATTTGAAAACATTTTCTTCCATTCTGTAGGTTTTCTGTTCACTCTGTTGATTGTTTCTTTTGCCGTGAAGACGCTTTTTGGTTTAATGAAGTCTCATTTGTTTAGGTTTAGCTCTGTTGTATTTGCTTTTGAGACTTTGTCATAAATTCTTTGCCTGAACTAATGTCCAAAAGCATTTTCCTTAGGTTTTCTTCTGGGAATATTAGAGTTTCAAGTCTTATGTTTATGTCTTTGATTCATCTTTAGTTAATTTTTATATATGGAGAGAGCTAGGGGTCCAGTTTCAATATTCTGTATGTGGCTAGCCAATTTTCCCAACACCATTTGTTGAATAGGATGTCCTCGGCTATTGTTTATTTTTGTTGACTCTGTTGAAATTCAGTTGGTTGTAGATATGTGACTTTATTTCTGGGTTCTCTATTCTGTCTCATTGCTCTATATGTCTATTTTTATACCAGTACCATGTGGGTTTAGTTATTATAGCCTTGTAGTATAATTTGAAGTCAAGCAATGTGCTGCTTCTACATTTGTTCTTTTTACTTAGGAGCACTTTGACTGTTTGGGCTCTTTTTTGTTCCTTATGAACTTTAGGATTGTTTTATTCTACTTCTGTGAAAAATGATGTTGGTAATAGATGAGCTTTAACTACAAAAACATATTGTTTATAATGTAAAGAATGAAAAAGATGCACAGTACAAATACTAAGTATGACAAAGTTTCTGTGATTATATTGCCAAGCAAAATAGTCCAGAATATTACCAATTCTCCCATGCACAGGTAAGAGCCTGGGCATCAGAGGCAGCAAAACCTGCATTTGACCTCTACTCAGCCCCTGACTAGATAGAAGACATTCAGCAAAAATGATTATAAGAGTTATGGCATATCAAGCATTTTCTGTAAATTATTTCTAACTCTCACAAACTCTATAATATTATTATCCTCATTTTTCTCATCATTTAACAGCTTGGTAGATAACAGATACACAATGACTTATAGTGATAATTATCATTATTCTTGATTGTCCAATAGATTCATATTATATACAAAGCATTATCCTAAGCACTAGAAATGCAATGGTAACTAAGACAGATGATATCCCTACTCCCATAGTGTTTATTTCTAGTGAAGTAGAAACAACCAGAGTTAAAAAATAATAATGATGATGATGATGTGATAATGTTAATCAGACAGTAATAAGTACAATGCAGAGATTTAAAGCAGAGTGGTATGATAGAATGATTGGATGAGTAAGCCAGTTAAGGAAATGATATTTAGACTAAAATCTAAATTACACAAGAAGACAACCATATGAAAATAAGGAAAAACAAGTACAGGTAGAGGTAACAATGCAAAGTCCCTGGGGTAGGAATGTGCTTGTTATGTAGGAGAAAAGATCACTGTGGCTGAAGGTGTGGTGTGGGCATCATAAGGAGTAGTGTGATATGTGACTAGAAAGGGAAGTGTGTGTCTTACAGAAATCAGAGAAGGCAACCAATTCCTAATCAAAATCCCAGAAGTTCATGCTTTAAGAGATAAAATGGACAAATGGGATCTCATTAAACTGAAAAACTTCTGCAAAGCAAAAGAAACCATCAAGAGAGCAGTGAGATGGCCCGCAGAATGGGAAAAAATATTTGCCAACTGTATATCTGACAAAGTCTAAACATTCAGGATCTACAAGGAACTCAAATGTGCTGGAAGGGAAAAAAAACAGCCCCATTAAAAAGTGGGCAGCCCGGCTCAGCCTTTGGGAGGCTGAGGTGAGTGGATTGCCTTAGCCCACGGGTTCGAGACCCGCCTGGGCAGCGAGACCTCATCTCTACAATAAATCAAAAAATTAGCTGGGCGTGGTAGAGCGCACCTGTAATTCCAGCTACTCAGAAGGCTGAGGTGGAAGGATGGCCGGAGCCCAGCAGGTCGAGGCTGCGGTGGCCCAGGAGCGGCCACTGCACTCCAGTCTGGGCGACCGAGTGAGACTCCAACTCAAAAAAAAAAAATTAAAAAGTGGGCAAAAGACATGAATAGACACTTCTCGAAGAAGATATATAGACACATGAAAAGTGCTCAGCCTCAGTCATCATCAGAGAAATGCAAATCAAAACCACAGTGAGAATGGCCACCATTAATAAAACACAACAACAGATGCTGGAGAAGATGTGGAGAAAAGGGAACACTGGGAATGCAAATTAGTTCAACTTCTACTTCTATGGAAAACAAGTGTGGTGGGCTCTAAAAGAACTAGAAATTGACCTTCCATGTTACCCACCAATCCCCTTACTAAGACTATATCCAGAGGAACTCAAATCATTTTAAAAAAGACACCTGCATAGATACTTCAGAGAATATATCCAGAGGAAGTACTGAGGCTATATCCAGAGGAACTCAAATCATTCTACAAAAAGACACTGGCACATACATGTTTATTGCAGCACTATTCACAACAGCTAAAACATGGAACCAGTCATGCTACCCATTGAAACTGAACTGGATTAAAAAATGTGGTACATACACATGATGGAATATTATGCAGCCATAAAGAAGGACAAACATATGTTCTTCACAGCACCTTGGGTGGATTTAGTCTATCATATTCAGTGATCGATCACTGAAACAAAGAACAGAGTACCACATGTTCTCACTCATTAGTGGATCCTGAACACTTACCATAATACTATAAGAAAGGAATTGGCCGTAGCGGGATACCACTGGGGTGGAGAGGGGAATACAACATCAATAAATGCACCTGGTCTCAAACCAGGTAAAGTGGTTGTATACCTAATCCTGAATTGTACCCCACATCTTTTTTTCTTTTTTTTTTTTTGAGTTGGAGTCTCACTCTGTCACCCAGACTGGAG
>NW_007252196.1:383468-456299 GCF_000164805.1 Carlito syrichta | reverse complement strand
GCCTTCCAAGTAGCTGGAACTACAGGCGTGCACTACCACGCCCAGCTAATTTTTTTTTTATTTATTGTAGAGATAAGGTCTCGCCAAGTTGCCCAGGCAGTTCTCGAACCCACAGGCTCAGGCAATCCACTCACCTCGGCCTCCCAAAGCACTGGGATTACAGGCTGAGCCACCGAGCCCGGCCATACCCCACATCTTTAAAAGGAAGGAAGAAAGGAAGAGTGGGTATGCAAGGCTCTGGAAACCAGAGAGAGACATCACATGCTACTCTATGTGATGGGACCACGTGGGGAGTTTGAAGTCAGTGATATAATGTGATGAACATTTTAAAAGAACATTCTCACTTCAGAAAGGAAGGGCAGCAAGAACAGAGTCAAAGGGATCACTTGGGAGTCCTTGTAGCAGTCTAGGCGAGGGAGTGTCTAGCCAAGAAAAGTGGGAAAGTTTGGGATGGATTTTGAAAGTAAGGCTAACTTGGTGATGAAGTGGACCTGGGGTAGGGGAGGAGAAAAAGAGGAATCAAGGATGACCCCTGGGTTTAGAGTTTGACAACGGGATGGAGGGTGGTGCTGTTTACCAAGAAGGGGAAGAATAGGATTGTTTTGGGAGTAAAAAGTGTGGGTGGGGAGTAGAATCAAGGGAGTAGAATCTGTGAGACTTAAGAAATTTATCTTTTTAAATTTTATTTATATTTATTTTATTTATCGAGCCAGAATCTCACTCTTTCACCCAGGGTGGAGTCTAGTGGCACCATCACAGCTCACTGTAGTCTTGACATCCTGGGCTCAGATGATCCTTTCACCTCAGCATCCCAAGTAACTGCGACTACAAACATGCACCACCAGGCCCAGCTAAATTTTTTTATTATTTGTAGAAACGGGGTCTCACTATTTTGTTTAGGCTAGTCTCAAACCCCTGGCTCAAGCAATCCTCTCACCTCAGCCTCCCAAAGTGCTGAGATTTACAGACATGAGCCACCACACCCAGTCCAGACCTCTTGAACTATTTACTACATCTCATTGACAATATAAAAATGACCAAGACAAAGTCCCCATCTTTCAGGAACTCACAAGTCCAGTAAGGGAGAAGAAAAAATACATAAGAATAAGAATTCAAGAAAATCTATAGATTTTTTTTTTAAAGATAATATGTATATAATAGTACATAAGTGGAATCCAACAGATTGGCAGGGCACAGATAACTGGGAGGACTCCACAGGGTAAAAGCAGGTTCAGAGTTCAGATTCCAAGGATGAATGAAGCTGAACAAGAAGTAAGCCATGTTCAGGGAAGGTTGGGGAAACAGGTGCTATTAAGGCTTAGTGTTTGTCAGGGGCAGATGATAGAAGTCCCTGGAAAAATAGATTCGTTTCGAATTTTGAAAGACTCCAAGGCAGGCTAGGATGATGGGTCTTATCTTACGGCCTGGAGTGGATGGGGAGATATAGAAGACTTTTAAGTAGAAAAGTGACTTTCTTAGAGATATGTGTTGAGGTCGCTCTGGCAATAGTGTTTGAAAGGTAGGAGATGAATGGCAGGCATGAGAGATAAAGAGAAAGAAACAAAGCAGGAAGCAGGTCTGAGATTATTCTATAATCTAGGTGAGGGGTAAAGAAAGCAGTGGGAATGAAGAAGAGGGGGAGGGCGAGACGAGGTGGAGGTTTAGAGACAGCGTTTGGTGATTGACCGAATGTGGGAAAAGAATTTCAAGATAACTCTGAGATTGAACTTGAGAGCCTGGGAGAATCATGGTGCCATGATCCAAGATAAGGGTCCCTGAAGTAGGAACAGGATGGGAAAGAAAATGGGGAGTGAGGGAAGACAATGAGCTTGATTTTGGTCATGTTTATTAGGACGTGTCCATGGGACACCGGTTTTCAAAGAGATATGATCAATAGGTGGACATTTTGGCCCTTGCTCAGGAGATGGATCTAACCTCAAAGTAAAGATTTGAGATTCCTTGGCACCAGTAATAATAGCTGATTGTACATCAAGAGCTGATTTAATCCTTTACATAATTATCTCTTTTCCTCCCCCATAATGACCCCTTGATGTGAGTACTATTATTATTGCCGTGTTACAAATGAGGACACTGATGTTCAGGAAAGTTAAGCCTCTTGCTCAAAGTTACATACAAATTTAGTGGGAGTGGTCAGGCACGGTGGCTCATGCTTGTAATCCCAGCACTTTGGGAGGCTGAGATGGGAGGATTCCTTGAGCCCAGGAGTTCAAGACCAGCCTGGGCAATACAGTGAGACCTCGTCTCTACAAAAAAATTAAAAACTTAGCCAGGCATGGTGGCACATGCCTATAGTCTCAGCTACTCAGGAGGTTGAGGCAGAAGGATCACCTGAGCCTGGGAGATAGAGGCTGTGGTGAGCTGTGAGCATGCCACTGCACTCCAGCCCAGGCAACAGAGTGAGACCCTGACTCAAAAAATAAAATAGAATAAAATATTTAGTGACGGGGTAAAGATTTGAACTGGTGAACCTGGTGCTGCCCTGCATGGTAAACCCAAGGAGGAAGGAGGGTGGCTGGAGGTTCACGGGATGCCCCTCACTGACTGCTCAAAGGTCCACAGAACACCAGAGCTGAGTGGACCTTAATGATCACTGAGTCTCATTCTCTCAGCTTATATCTAACAATGACTGATGATGCCCAGAGAAAGAAATAGACTTGTCAAAGGTCACATGTGCACTAGGAGGAAAGTCAGAGGTAGAACTTGGGTCTCCTGACCCATCCAGTGCCCTTTCCACTACACCACGTAAGCCTCCACTTGACAAGACGGTCCCAGAGCCCATTCCCAGTGAAGTTCCTACAGGCTTTCTCTTGAATTTTGCATAAAATCAGAACCCCCAGATTCTGCCTTCTCTGGCTCCCCCGCCTCTCTGACCTTGTTATTCTCTTCCTCTTTAACACAAGGATCCAGCCCTACAAGCCAAGCATACTCCCACTCATGACCCTGCCCTCACATCTTTTTTTGTTGTTGTATTTTTTTCTTTATTTCAATAGCTTTGGGGGTACAAATAGTTTTTGGTTACACGGTTACATTGTATAGTGGTGAAGAAGTTTGGACTTTAAATGTACCCACCACCCCCACCTGTGCCCATTTTCCCTGATAGGTGATTTTTCCGTCTCTCCATCCCTTCCCCGCCCCTTTGGTGTCCAATGTCCATCATACCATTCTTTATGCCTTTGTAGATCCTTAGGTTAGCTTCCACTTATAAGTGAGAGCATACAGTGTTTGGTTTTCTGTTCCCAAGTTAGTTCACTCAGGACGATGTTCTCTAATTCCAAATAAGGTCTTTTGCCTTCAGATATCCTCACAGCTGCTTCCTTCTCATCGCTGGGTTTCAGCTAAATAGCTACCTCCTCACAAAAGCCAACTCTGACAGGCCAATCCAAAATGACCAGCCCCAACACCCCCTGCCATGGTACATGATTCTGTTTTCTTTGTGGTGGTTGAGACTGTCCCAAAGCACCTAGTTTATCAATTTAGTTGTTCGTATCAGTCTCTATCTATCAGAAAGTATGGCAACCTTCACTATATTCCCAGAACTTGGAACAGAATTAGCAGCAGAGTTGTTGAATGGATAAAGTGAGAAAGGAAAGAAGGTGGGAAGAAGGGAGCAACCCTCCTTTGGACAGAAGAGACAGGAGGCAGTCTGTCCAGTGCCTTCATTCATGAGGGATCCATGGCCAAACCAGGCTCCTTGGAGCCCCTGTCTCTCCCATCGTGATATTTGCATCCCATGGGCCAACTGGGAGAGACATGGCCTGGGAAAAGTCATTGACTTGCTTTCAGAATACAGTGAATAAGATCATGCCAGATACCTCAAAGGGGCCTGGACTTCTGGGAGCAGAGGCCTAGGACTGCCTTTCTCTGTCTGTCTCCCTCCATCCTCTCCTGTTATCTACTTCTCCTTCCCTGCTTAATGCCAATGTCCCTCACTCTCCATGGGCCACAGCTCATGCTGCCCTTTATCTGTTTCTCTCCTCTGTCACGAGGCTCCTTTTCATCTTCTTCACTCTCTTATCTTACCTTGCCCACAGTACCCCATATCTGCTTCCTTCGGCTCTCCAGCCCTTATCAGATGTCCTCTCTCCATCACGCTTGCCTTATCTGCTCATCCCCTGCCCCACATGCATTGTTATTTTTCTGGCTTCTGGAGAAAGATCTGCAGTAAACAGCAAAAGCTCAGAGTTTGCATTATAGGCTCTGACTGACAGGCCAAGGGAAAGAGGGACAGGCCTTCAGTGTTGGAGAGAGGGTGTTTCTGGGAGCAAAGCCCCTGAGTTCACACACAACCCAGATTGTGGGCTTTGAAATCAGTCTCCTGTGGAATCTTGCCTCTGGAACTTGACCCACACACTAACTGAAAGATGTTGGGCAAAGGGTTTTAACCTCCCTGAGCCTCATCTGTAAAACAGCATTTAAGAATACTTCCCCCAGGCCAGGGGTGGTGGCTCACACCTGTAATCCCAGCACTTAGGGAGGCCAAGTCAGGAGGATCGCTTGAGCCCAAGAATTTGAGATCAGCCTAAGCAACATAGCGAGAACTTGTCTCTAGAAAAAATAAAAGTTAGCCAGGCATAGTGGTGTGTGCCTATATTCCCAGCTACTTGGAAGGCTGAAGTGAAAGGATCACCTGAGCCCAGGAGGCCAAGGCTGCAGTGAGCCTTGAAGGTGCCACTACACTCTAGCCTAGGTGACTGAGTGAAACTCACTGAAGGCCAAGGATAATGCAAGTCAATCACGAGACATGGTACAAGGTCTCTGTACTCATTCATGACCTCTACTGCCCTGCACCCTAGAAGGGAGAGCCTGTCACTGTCAACTTTCTACAGGTGATATAGCTGAAGCCCAGAGAGGTTGATTGACTTTCTCAAGGTCACAAAGTTACCATTCCCCACAGTTGGCCCTCAGGAGATCCCTACACCCTTTCAACACAGTGAAGAAGTACTCAGCGTGGGAGGAGCCTTTCAACACCCCCACTCTGCAGTTGTCTGCCATGATTCTAAATTCCTCAGCCAAATGATGCCTGCTGTGGTCTTCCCTGGCCTGGAACATCTGTGTGGTTCCCATGACAAAGAAGAGTAAGGACTGAGTTTCCTCTGACAACATGGGTGGGAAAACATCTTCCCTTGGGACCTCAGGAAATGACTTCAACAGCCCCACTTGGCCAGTTTTCTGGTGTTAATCATTTTCTCACACCAAGCACAGCTCGTTGCCACCTCCTGAGTCCTGCTCACCTGACTATAATTAGGGATGTCACCTGGGTGTTACTGTGGAAAGTGACACCAAAAGCCCTTCACACATCTGCTCCAAGATGGTGGCGGGCCCATCCCTGGGTTCAGCACAGAAGCAGCTGCTGCCAGCTTGCCTGGCAGGAGGGGTGGATGTCATCATACTGCATAATGGAGCAGCAACAGGCAGCTAGAGTTGCTGGTAACACTCCTAGGGCCAATCTTAGATCACTAGAGGGGAAAAAAGGTCCTTAGGGATCATCCATCACAACCAGCCATCTTAACTTTTGGTTGAGAAGACTAAGGCTCAGAGAAGGAAAATGTTTTGCCAAAAGTCACACAGCACTAACTCACTGGTAAAAAAAAACCTAGATTTTCTGCCTCCCTAGCCCATGGCCCCCTCCCCCATTTAGTATAGCAGTTCTTCTTTTTAATAATTTTTTTTTTTTTTGGATTCCAGGGATACAAATGCATATTTGCTATGTGAGCTTACTGGGGGAGACTGGGATTCAGGTGTTCCCCCTCCCCAAATAGTGAACACTGTACCTGACAGGTAGCTTCTAAACCCTCACCCCTCTTCCCATCTCCCTCCTTTTAGTGTCCCCACTTAGGAAAGTAGTCCTTTTTTTTGAGTTGGAGTCTCACTCTATTGCCCAGGTTGGAGTACAGTGGCATGCTCATGGCCACCCCAGCATCAACCTGCCGGGCTCTGGCGATCCTTCCGCCTCAGACTTCAAGTAACCAGAACTACAGGCACATACTACCACACCCAGCTAATTTTTTATTTTTTATAGAGACGGGGTCTTGCCAGGTTGCCGGGGCTGGTCTACAATCTGCGGGCTCAGGCAATCCACTCGCCTCGGCCTCCCAAAGTGCTGGGATGACAGGCTGAGCCATGGAGCCCAGCCAAGATAGTAGTTCTTAACCAGGGGATATTTTGCCTCCCTCAAGGAACATCTGGCAAGATCAGGAGACATTTTTGGTCTTCGCAACTTGGAAGGAGAGGTAGTTAGAAGGCAAAGGTGCCTCTAAACATCCTAAAATGCACAAGACAACCCTCTGTAGCAAAGGCTTATGCGACCCAAACTGTCCAGAGTGCCAAGACTAAGCAAGCCTGAAGTGAGAAGCCCTGCCACAGGGGCCTGTGGCTACAAAGTTCAGGGAAACCACAAAGTTCCACCTTTGCTGTTTATAGGTGAAGGCCCCAAGGCCTGGAAATGTCCGTCACAATACCTAAGCCTCACAGCTATAAAAAAGACAGGGCCTGTAATCCCAGCACTTTGGGAGGCCAAGGCAAGGGGATTGCCTGAGCCCACAGGTTCGAGACCAGCCGGGCAATTTGGCGAGACTTTGTCTCTATAATAAAATAAAATAAAATAACTAGCCGGGCGTGGTAGCTCGAGCCTGTCATTCCAGCTACTTCAAAGGCTGAGGCAGTAGGATCGCCGGAGCCCAGCAGGTGGACACTGGGGTGGCCATGAGCATGTGTGCCACTGCACTCCAGCCTGGGCAAAGGAGTGAGACTACAACTCAAAAAAAAAAAAAGAGACACGACTCATGGCAGATCTGTCTGACTTTGAAGAGCTTGTGCTGCCGCCTAGGCTACCCTACTTGTCATCTCAGTGCTGTACTCAGTGTGTCAGTCAAGTAACTTTTCCCAGACAGCCCTGCCCACCTGCTCAGTTATGCCCAAGAGTTGCTTTCAGGACCACCCATAGTTGACAGGGCTTTGAGAAGTTGACAATGACTGATGATCGTAGGCTGATGTCTCTGAGGTAGATACCTACATTACTTCACATACTCCTCCTAGCAATCCTATTATTGATGCTCTTATTGTTGACTTTCTGCAGACGATGGGACTGAGACCCACACAGGTGAAGTTACTTGCCCAGGACACAGCTGGGCCTTTAATCCCCACAGGGTGGCTCCAGCGTCCACAGCATGGCCACAGCACCAGAGGCCTTCCTGCCTTCCCCACACCCCTGATACAGGCACCCAAGGGTCCAGAGGAATTAGGCCCTCATCACATTGTGCTTCCTGTCTCCAGTGTGCCATGAGAAACCTTGCCCATCTGTCCATCCACATTCTGGTCAGGAAGGCAGGGAAAGCAGGAAGGAGGGAAGGAAATAGGAAGGGAGGAGGAAAGAAAGAAAAAGGAAAGAGAACAAATGAGGGAAAGGACCAGGAGGGAAGAAGGCAGTAACAGCCTGGAAGGAAGGAAAAAGAAGTGAACAGGAAGGAGGCAGGATCAGGAGCGGGAGCTCAGAAGCAGGGATGGAGGGGGAGGAGGAAACAGCACGGTGGAGCTATTTTTATGAACCAGAGAGCTGCTGATTTGCATATTTAGCGTCTCTTTGCATATTGAGGTCAGAAGGTCCCAACTTCTCATGTGAGAAGGAATAGAAATTCATTAGTGCAGCCTTCTAGAAGGCTCTTCAAGCACACTGTGTCAAGCACACCGTGTCCAGTTCTTCCCATATGGAGAAAAGAAAGTGAGTAGGAAGCGCCAACCCGCCTACCACACAGCAAGGGTGTCGTGTGTGCCAGAGGAGAGAGCCCTGGACTCAGAGTTAGTGCCAGCAGGACACCAACTCCTCACTGTGTCTCCCCAGACAGGCGACTTAGCTTCTGGGAACTCAGTTTCCTCATCCATAAAAGGAAACAGTGGACGAGGGGCTGATCAAGTTGGGCAAATCGCTCCATTAATTAATTCATAGAACAAGTTCATATCTCAAAGAGGAGGGAGAAGTGATTAACCAGGCACCTCAGACCCCTTACCCTTTGCCCTGAGACTTTGGCTGCGAAAAAGGAAGGGAAAAAGGGAGAGAAGGAGGGAGAGGTAAGGACTTATGCACTTGTCACTTGCATTATCCTTAAGCTGCCCTGTGAGGTAGGTGCTTATAAAAGCCCCATTTATAAATGAGGAAACTGAGGTTTGACTTGGTTAGGCTACTTGCCCATAGTCATCATAGTCATGGTATTGTGAGCAGAACTGTTATTTGAACCCAGAGCAATCTGAGTTAGTAGTTCACACTCTTAACTACTACAAAACACTAACCCAACAAATACAAAAGGGCAGGCAATAAAGGGGGCTCGGCACACAGAACGGGACAGGAACGAGACACATCTCTCATTAGCCAGATGTCTCTCCCCAACCCCCTCTATATCTGCTCCATTAGTTCAAACAAGACAAGTTTCGGGTGTTACTTGGGGATTTTCCATACCCCAGCTTTGGCTTACACACAGCTTTGATTTATCATGGTAGGAATTCTAACCCCAATTCTCCGTGATCTCTCAGTTCAAGTCCCTTCACCAACTAACCGACTTAGTCTCGTGTGGCTCAGTCTCAATTTTCCAGGGACAGGATGCTATTTTCCCAGTCCAGTCTGTGAACTGGCTCCCCTTGGGCCTCCCCTCAGATGTCCACGTCAGTACCACTAGGTGTGACCTGGACACACAAGGACAGGTGTACAAAGAGAAGAATTAGAGACTGCAGGAGATGTAGCAGAGACTACAGCAGGGAACACTGGTTGGCTTCTCTAGGGGTTACACTCTTTAAAACAGTGCCCTCTGTTCAGGGCTGCCTATGCTAGGATGGGGGTCACAGTGTCTGAGATCAAGCCTGGCTAAAGAAGAGACTACAGAGTTGAAGGCAGAAGATATTCAACAGAAAGAGTAGATGACTGCCCACATGAGAAGACAGCAAGAACATTCCGGAATCCTTGCTAGAAAATATCTGCTCTGCCAGCCTAGTGCCTGAAGATCTGCCATTAGAGATTCCTGTGAACCCTTGTTCAGGTCCTTTAAGTTCCCTCTATAGGAAACACACAAAGGGCAGCCCTAGAGATTTTGCCCTGATGAGAGAAGAGGAATATTGCTGACAATTGTGGGCCTGCACGTGAAGGTCGTAGCAGACACTGATGGTTATCTCCCCAATATCTATTTTCCCTTCTATAAACAGGCATCTTATCTGGACACATGGCCACCCAGCTAAGCACTATCCTTTTCAGTCTTGCAGCTAGCTGTGGTCAAAGGCCTGGAATGAAGTCAACAATCGATGAAAGCTAGGGCCAAGCCCTTAAAGGAAGAGAAGCACGCTCTCTCTCCCCTGCTTGCTGGAACAGCCCCCCGGTGGGGGGAGAATCAGCCACCTTAACCACAGAGGAAGGCAGAGAAACAAGATAGGAAGAGTCGGGTGCCCAAGGTCACAGACCCGTCATCCCAGCCCTGTTCTGCTTGTGCTTACATTGCTGCACAGGTGAGACATACAAGGTCTGGCCATTAAGTTCACGAACTCATCCTAGGAAAAGTGCTACATGCCCATTGCTAAGTATCACTACGGTCACCTCTGAAGTTCCCCTCTTGGGAAGCTATGCACCAACGCCAGCACCTAGTCCATCCATCAAAGCAATTTTGGAACTCTTTATCTGAAATGACCTTCAGAGCCATCATCGTATTACCCTTGATGTCCTGGATGACATCAAAGGTCTTCCCTTCAATATTTCCTTTATCTTTGGGTAAAGAAAAAAGTCATTGGGAGCTACATCAGGTGAGTAGGGAGGGTGTTCAATACAGTTATTCGTACAGTGCTGCCAACGTAAGCACACAGTGGCAAGTTCTTGAGCTTAATGGTCAGACTCTAACAAATAATGACGATATTCAACAACAAGGTATGTAACACTTTCTCTAGGATGGACCTAATTGTCTGACCTAGTACACTTCCCTCTTATAAGCCAGGATAATTTGGCTCTTGATATGACAGTCAACATCTTTCCTGGCATCAGGTAAAGGAGCCCATGTGCTCATTCCCATGTCATTTGGTAAGCACAGCTTGGTACCCTTCACAGAGAGGGAAGGGAAACACCTAGGCCAGGCAGCCAGAGCCCCACCCTCGAAGGGCTCTGTGGAGGCTTTATTTTTTGATTGTCAAATCAGGATCCATAGTCTGAAAAAGGATTTGGAGATCTCTTTGGGGAACAAGGAGCTTTCCAAGGTACATATCATGTATGCTAAAATGTCTGTTCCCCCCTTGGGGAAGAATGAGAACAACTGTCTTAGATACTGGGTTCATTTAAAAACCCAGGCTGTCCAATGTGTTATTTATAAGAGACCTGTCGTCCCCACTGATCTAACCCTTCTCTTTTGTCCTTCACGCTACTGCCTCATCTATTTAAGAAACTTATCTGAATCATGAAGGCATGAAGTTTACAACTTTTGGTCTAAATAAATCGAAGTAGAAATCATCCCCAAAGGGAGGCTAGACTGCAAGAACCCCAGTCTAGACTTGCCCATGAGTTATCCAGCTTGGTCTTCTAAGCCAGGGTCTCCAATCATCTTCATGCCCCCAGGCATAGACTAAATAAAGACACAGGGTAGAAGTATCTGTTTGGCTGGAGTTAGGCATACCCCCATTCTTGGCTTTTCCTAAGACTGGAAAAGAAGTGACCGGTACTCCTTGACTTTCCTAGGAATGGGAGGTAAGCGCTGGGAATCATTTTCCCATCAAATTCCATACATGGAATGATAGAAGGATAATATACCACAAGAATGTAGGGAAAGCAATGAATGCCAAGAAGTCAAGCAATGGAAAAACTACTAGATGTGCCATAACCTCTCAAGAAATAAAAGTAGAATCAAATAAAACAAAGAAGAATGGGACTCCTTCCGCACAGAGATGTTATCGACAGTGGCATCATTTGATTTTCTAGCGAAGTCTGTGATTCAGTAAAGGAGAAGATCATCACTGTTAGGAACGCAAGTTGCAGGAGAATATCATCCAGACATGACCTCATCGCCATCCTCTGGAAGAAAGCTTTCAAAAGCCAGTGGCAGTAAATTCCCAGGTGACACAATTAAGGCAGGGAAGGGACTGCCTAGGGAACAGGATTGGGAACGATGGTCTGTTTTCACTATTTTCCCAGACTTCACACTCTCTGGCAAGATTCCATGGTACCCTCTTCTTCCATCTGGATCCAATATGATGTCTCTAGAAATGAAATTTATCTTATTACACACCTGAATGCCACTCCGTTGTTCTTGTAGACAGAAGAGATGGTGTTTCCTACCATTGCCATCTGGCCACCTGCTATGCTTCTCAGTAATGCCTCCTAAAAATACTCTCTTCCAATATCCCCCGTGAATTTAGCAGAATGAAGAAAAAAATCAAAGTTAATCTGTCCAGATTGACTTTCCATCAAACAGTACTTTTATGATGCGCAATCAAGTGGGAAAGCAGAAGTCTTAGAGATGGACAGGTTTGGACTAGGATAATAGTGACACATTTTTTATTATGGCTAATATGTATCATTACCATAAGCTGGTTATTCTTTTATCCACTTTATATGGATTGTCTCATTTTTAATCTTCTCAATAACTCTCCGAGTGGGGCAACATTAGTGTCTCCATTTTGCAGATAAGGAAACTGAAACATAAGTAACTTGGCCAATGTCACTCAGCAAAGAAACAGCAGAGTAGGTCTGACTCCGGGACCAAGCTTGCAACCCCTCTGCAAAACTGCCTCTTGTGCTTTCCCATCTCTCAAATTCTTGGTTCAGATCAATTTAGGCATGAGGCAACTAGACAAG
Source organism: Carlito syrichta (assembly GCF_000164805.1). Lineage (NCBI taxonomy): Eukaryota > Metazoa > Chordata > Mammalia > Primates > Tarsiidae > Carlito > Carlito syrichta. The sequence continues at coordinate 444,469 of NW_007252196.1, read as the reverse complement.
TAGGAAAAGGAGGAAAGACACTACTGGAGAGGACGAGGGGATGGGAAACATAGCCTGATTGTCTTGAGGACAGTCAAGTGACACAAAGCACAGGAACAGAGGGGACAGTCTGGGTAGCCACTTGTGTTCAGAGCGAATCTACAAGGCAGCAGATGCTCCTTCAAATTACATGGCTCCTGGCATGGTGACACTGGGCACTAACAAGGGCCAGGCAGGATGGCAAGTTGTCACAAACTCAGGAATGGTTCCAACCCAACATAGATAGATGACAGGTAAATAGAAAGATAGAGATAGATAGATGATGATGATGATGATGAAGATAGGTAGATGATAGATAAAATACAGAGAGATAAGCCGGGCTCGGTGGCTCAGGCTGTAATCCCACGCCTTTGGGAGGCTGAGGTGAGTGGATTGCCTGAGCCCGCGGGTTCAAGATCTGCCTGGGCAGTGAGACCACATCTCTACAATAAATCAAAAAATCAGCCGGGCATGGTAGCGCATGCCTGTAATTCCGGCTACTTGGAAGGAAAGATCACCGGAGCCCAGCAGGTCGAGGCTGCGGTGGCCGGGAGTGGCCACTGCACTCCAGTCTGGGCGACAGAGTGAGACTCCAACTCAAAAAAACAAACAAAAAAAAAATACAGAGAGATAATAGATTAATATAATAATGAGATAGATAATAGAGATAGATAGGTAATAGATAAAGAGATAGATAATAGAAGGATAGATAGGTAATAAATATAATGAGATAGAGAGATTAGAGAGAAACTGGTAATAGATATAATGAGATAGGGAGATATATTAGAGAGGTACATAGGTAACGGACAGATATAATGAGATAAAGAGAGATAATAGAGAGATAGAAAGATAATAGATAGGTAATGATGAATAGAGAGATAGATAATAGAAGAAAGAAGATAAATAGATAGATAGATAGATAAACTAGAGAGAGAAATAGAAAGAGGTGATAAAGATAGATATACAAAGAGATACAAGGTAGGTAGATGTTAGAGATAAATATGGACCACAATGATCTATCAGATGCTTAGCCACAGAGAGGAGGTAGGCACATAGATGGTCTGCACTGGTACAGGATTACCAGGCACCAGACGATCCCTAGCAGAGGGTGGGCTGAAGCAGCTGATATACTTCCTGCCTTGGTCAGGGAGATGGTTTCTAAACTTGAACTGGGCTGAAGCTCCTGAGAGGCACTTGGATGACTCCAGCCAAGGCAGGCTTAGACAGTGTGAGATTCCACCTTCCTGCCCTTTTCCAGCTCTGTGCTCAGTGTGGGGCTGCCAATTCCCTCTCTGGTCTTACAAATCACCAAGGCCATCCTCTTTAGCATTTACTGAGCCTTTACTTTTTGGCAGGCATGGTTTGAAATGCCTCACACCTGCTTCTTCGTTAAGCTATCACAATAAGCATTTGCAGTCATTTGTCATTTCAGGTTTTGGGGTTCTAAGTAAAAAACCTGTCACCTTGCTCTGCTGTCTATCTCTTTCCTAACCACAGCACCCTTGGAGGTCACATTTCAGATGGGGAAGGTTAAAAAAAAGGCCCAATCTCCTTTAGACTTCAAGGAAGTGAAAAATAAATATTTATTGTGTAAAGCCACTGACGACTCCAGATTAATTTGTTATTTCTGTTTTGCCTGAGTAATACACCACTGCCACAAAGATTTGTTGTGAGAATTGTTTATGCATGCCAAGGATTTACAATCATGTCTGAAAAGTAGTGAGCACTCCATAAATGCCAGTTGTGGTTAATATCATTCCCAGATGGACTGAATACTGATACTGATCCACAGGGGCTGTAAGGCCTTACGGATGTTAGCGTTTGTTGCCCCAGCAAGAACATCCGCTCAGCTCCCATTCATAACAGCATAGAACGGGGGCTAGAAACACTTCCTATTTGTTAGGGTACAGACAGGGTGAGGGTGGATGAATGGAGAGCAAAAGGAGAGGCGCAGGGAGGTGCAGCACCGCCGGAGCCGGCATGCTGGAGGTGCTGTGCTGGGAACCCAGAGATCCAGGTAAATTGCAAAGAATTGCAACACACAGAGGTGAGAGAAGAAAAGATTTATTTAAGAAAAGTTCCCCCCCCATAGACAGGGAGTGTACTTACACTCTAGGTGAGTGTGGCGTCATAGCCCCCCAAAGCCCTGGCTTAAATTCTTTTCTTGAAGATGTTGCACGTGACTGCCATGACTTCTTTATCAACCATCTGTGGATGTCTTTGAGATCCTGTGACACAGAGACCCATTAATGTCTGTCCATATTATCATAGCCCCTAGAGAAGGACATGACAAGGATTCTAATTTTCCTGCATCTTCCCAAACGACATTCCTTAGAGCTAGTGGACGGTGTACTTCCCCTTATTTTCTAGGCATTCCCAGGGTAGCTTTGGGGGATCCTTGGCTTCCCTGTAGATAGGGTTCAATTTACTGGAAGATTGAATCGCCACCTGCTCTCCCTCTGAGCAGTCATAACTTTTGTAATTACAAGTTTCATGACTTTCACAATCCTTGCCCAATGCATGATGTCTTAGGCCTTGTAAATTCCCTTTACTCTAGGCAAGCTTGATTGCCACTATGAGATATCTCTGATACCTGGAAGTCTGCTTCTGAAAAGACAAAGTCGGTAAAGTTAATTTTACCTAAAGTGTGCATTTCTCCAAAAGCATAGCTTCTACTTTCTCATCATTGTGCCAGAGTTTAAAAACAAGATGAAAAATGGCTTCCCGCTCTCAGTGTGTCCTTTCACTATTTGCAAAGGGTTTTATTCGTTTCTTTAAGAATTATGCAATAACCTCAAATTCTCAGAGTTGGAAGGATCTTAAAGGTAATCTTGCATATCCCCCACTTGGGGCTTAACTCCCATCTCCCCTCTTTTATCCTCATCTGAACGCCTCATCCTGTTCCCACCTGAGAGCTCTTGCTCCTGGGGAGTTCGTTCTCGTGAGGTCCAACAATTAAGTTCGCAAACTCATCCTAGAAAAAGTGCTACATACCTCATTGCTGAGTATCACTATGGTCGCCTCTGAAGTACTCCCCTTGGGAAGCTATGCACAATGCCAATGCCAGTGCCTAGTCCACCCGTTAAAGCAATTTTGGGACTCTTTTTCTGCAATGGCCATCAGAGCCATGGTTGTATTACCCTTGATGTCCTGAATGTCATCAAAGGTCTTCCTTTCAATATTTTCTTTATCTTTGGACAAAGAAAAAAATCACTGGGGGCCAGATCAGGTAAGATGTCCCAATACAGTTATCTGTATAATGTTGCCAACGTAAGTGCACACTGGCAAGTGTGTGAACTTAATTGTCATATTTCAACAAATAACAACAGCTCTAATGGCCATTCCAGAAAGAGAGTTCTAGAATTGCTTTGACAGGTGAACAAGGTGCTGGTGTCAGTGCATAGCTTCCCAAGAGGAGTACTTTGAAGGTGACCATAGTGATATTCAGCAATGAGGTATGCAGCACTTTTTCAAGGATGATTTGTGAACCTAATTGTCAGATCTCATATGCCCGCTTGGATCTATCTCCAGCAGCCCCTGCTCTGGTCATACATCTGCCAACAACCATCCTCAGTCCACCTACTGCCCACAAACAAATGGGCGCATTCATTTAATGTACTCAGTGAACAGACATTGAACGCATACCTTGTGCCTGGTTTATTGCTTGCTGTGATCTCAGGCAGGTTACTTGCCCTTTCTGAGCTCCTAGTGCCTCGTTTATAAAATCAGAGTAATAATAGCACCTAATTCACAGAGCTAATGTTAGATTAAATAAGGCAATGTACACAGGGCACATATCACAGAGCGCTCCATAATTATTAGTGTCACCAGATGCAGTGACTCACACCTATAATCCCAGCACTTGGGAGGTCAAGGCAAGGAGATTGCTTAAGCCCAGGAGTGCAAGACCACTCTGGGCAACACAGCAAGACCTCATCTCTACAAAATAAAAAATAAAAATAATTTGGCAGTGTGGTGATGCACACCTATAGTCCCAGCTACTGGGAAGGCTGAGATAGAAGGACCACCTAATCTCGGGAGATCAAGGCTTTGGTCAGCCATGACTATGCCACGGCACTCTAGCCTGGGTGACAGAGTGAGAACCCGACTCAAAATAAATAAGTAAATAAATGCTAGTGTCCATTGTTACTGTTGTTGAAGTTGCAATGTATTGGGGAAAATGGAAGTCGAGTCAGTATTTATAAGTCGGACAAGAACCACAAAAGAAGAGGGACAGGATGCTGCAGGAACACTGAAGGGATTTGAGTCAGGTCTAATTGTTCCATATGAAGGGACCTCTCTCCCAACATGGGGTGATGCAATGGTTTATCAGGGGAACCTCAGAAAGGCCTAGAAAGCCACAGTAGAGGCTTACTGACTCCCAACACGCTGTTCCCGGGGGTGGCAGCAGAACGGGATTGGTGGCATCAGAACCAGAAGCATGAGGGACAACTCGGGGTGCAGCACAAAGGGTGATCCAGGAGCGGGATACGATGGTGCCCAGGCCTGCTTTCACGTGGCACAAAGCAGTCCCAGTCGCTTACAGGGACTGGGCAAGACAAGGGTAATGGATGGAAAACAGACAAGGCAGAAAAGCCATGTGTCACCTGAGAGCTCCCTGTCAAGGAAGTCAGCACAGCCAAGGGACACAGGACCACAGGAGAAACGGAAGCCGGGCCCCTGGGTGCTGTTTGCAAACTGGATTCCTGCATCTGAATCGAGGCATCCCCTCATACCTACAGAGGCAGTTTGGAGGTGGAGAATGGGTCGGGGACAGAAGAAGTGACTGAGGAAACCCCGCCTCCACCTCCCCACCATCCAGGTGGTGTCAGCCCAGCTCAGAGAGTGCACACAGCAGGAGGTGACGAGCCCAGTCCCCCTCCCCCAACACACTTCCAGAGCCTGGTTGCTTGCTGTTTTCTAAGGTCTCATTGCATTTTCCTTCTGAGAAGAGCCTAGGAAGGCTTTCCTCCCTCCCTATTCATGCTGCTTGCCTTCTGGCTCATTGATCACCCTTCCCATGTCCTGGCTGCAGCTGGGATGTGACTGAGAAGGGCAGACAACCCAGGGGTGGGTGGCAGCAGTTCCTCATCTGAGTCACAGAGGATATCCCCCACCTCTGCATAACTGCCAATAAAACAGAAAGCCCCAGCTCTCCCTGGGAAACAGCAAGGAGTCTTGCTAAAGCCTGTTTAAAATGGGTTTTTTTCTTCTTCTTTTTTTTCTCTTGGGTTTTTAATAATCAGGAGGAAAAGATTATTTTTCCCTTTGTTAAGTGGAAGCTCCCTGCCTCCAGCAGAAGCAGGAGCCCTGAGTGAGTTAGGAAGGAAGTCGAAGAGGGGTGTGATGAAGAAAGGCTACCCATCGGGCCACATGAGCTATGGCCTGGCACTGCTTTCCAGTTGGCCAGTTCCCTCAATGTTCAGGCACAAGGCCAGGCCCTGAGTCAGTCAATGACTGGGACAGACGTTAACAGTCCCCATCAGATGACCAGCATGGCTCAGTGCCTTCCCCACATGAGCAGGGGTCATAAGAAAAGCCACGACCTGAATCTGATTCCCAGCCCCATGATGTGTGTTATGTGTGACCTTCAGCCAGTCATACCAACTTTCTAAGCCTCATTTTCTCATCTGCAAAATGGAGCCAATAATAACAACCTGATAGGATTCCAGGGAAGATTAAGTAAGAGGAACATGTATTAAAAAAAACTAATACAGTGCTGAGCCCCTGCCAAGCACTCCAAACTAGCATCTATAAAATCTCTCGCTGGCTGGCCTCGGTGGCTCAGCTTGTGATCCCAGCACTTTGGGAGGCCGAGGCAAATGGACTGCCTGAGCCCACGGGTTCGAGACCAGCCCGGGCAACTTGGCGAGACCTCATCTCTACAATAAATCAAAAATTAGCCAGGTGTGGTAGCGTGCACCTGTAGTTCCGGTTACTTGGAAGGCTGAGGCAGAAGGTTCACCAGAGCCCAGCAGGTCGAGGCTGCGGTGACCGGGAGCGTGCCACTGCACTCCAGTCTGGGCAACAGAGTGAGACTTCAACTCAAAAAAAAAAAAACACTCACTATCATGAACATGTAGCTGGTTGAGTAAGGCTTGTCAAGTCAAAAGGAAACAGGGGACCCAGGTGTGTATCACTCTCTGGAGTATGATGGCCTTAGATCCTAAAATTCTAGAGACCGCCTCTTGGAAGAATAACAGACTCAACCTTGTCTCTCTCCACATTCTTAGTTCCTTAGACCTAAGATTCCTCCCTCAAATCACTCTTGTATTCTGTTTACTGCAACCTTATCACAAGACAGAAAAGACTCCGGAAAAGTAGGGGGCAAAGTGGTGGTCTGACAGATGCCCTTGCTTCCCGAGGGAGCAAAGGATGTTGGGAGTGGAGAGTGCATACGAGGCTGGGCTCTTGTGAATATTCCTTAAGACCCAGTGGCGAAAGCATGCAGCATCTCAGCTGACATTTGCAGACAGACCTAAACTGAGAGGTGTCACCTTTGCTGGCAAAGTCAGACGACTCATGTCTGTTCACCTGGAGAGGTGGGAATTGCAGGCAGCAAATAAAATCATACCGCCAGTTGGAAATCTGCCAACCGCTACAATGACGGTGAATATAATTGGAAGAGTAAGGCAGGTGTGGGCCAGGTGCTCTGGCACCGGGTGAAGGAATGAAATGCTGCTGTCTACCCCCTCTTCTTCCTGAGCTCCCTCCTGCCCTGGCTTCTAGGCCAAGGTTTCTGCCCAGTGCTCTTCTGCTTTCCAGACATCCCTGCCACCTCTCCTGCCTTCTCATTACTTTTCTATGCCCTAGGGGCTTGGTCTTTGGCACCCTGCTTCTCTCTTCTCACATTACATTTCCTTAGAGTTCATCCTTTTTCAGAATTCACCACCTCCCCCAAGCCCAGCCTCACTGCTGGTAACCACCAAGCTAGAACCTCCAGCTTCTCTCAGTTACTCTGGGAAAAGCCACTCATTCACCAGTGTACTCCAACAACAAATATTTAGTGAGTAGGTGCTAAGGATAGAAAAGTAACACTTACATGCTGCTGGACATTCAGTTGGAAAGGAAGAAAATTACATGGAATACAATGCAGCCTTGAAAAAGAATGAAATCAAGTCCTCTGCAGCAACATGAATGGAACTAGAGAACATCATCTAATGTGAACTAATTCAGAAATAAAAACAAAAACTACATGTTCTCACTTACATTTGGAAGCTAAATAGCCACCCAAAAAAAGATGGAAATAATAGATATAGATACTGGAGACACTAAAAAGCAGGGAAGGGGAATTCAGAAATTACCTATTGAATACAATGTTCACTATCTGGGGAATAGGCCTCCTGAAGCCCAGTCCCCACCACTACACAAACTGTCCATGTAACAAACATGCACTTGTACCCCCAAATCTAAAATAAAATAAAAGTATGTTTAAAAATAAAATAGGGCCATGCACAGTAGCTCAGACCTATAATCCCATCACTTTGGGAGGCCGAGGTGAGAGGATTTCCTGAGCCCACAGGTTCAAGACTAGCCTGGGCAACTTGGTGAGGCCTCATCTCTACAGTAAATCAAAAAATAATTAGCTGGGCATGGTGGTGCATGCTTGTCGTTCCAGCTACTTGGTTTTTTTTTTTTTTTTTTGAGTTGGAGTCTCACTCTGTCGCCCAGACTAGAGTGCAATGGCCGCTCCTGACCACCGCAGTCTCGACCTGCTGGGTTCCAGCGATCCTTCCGCCTCAGCCTTCCAAGTAGCTGGAACTACAGGCGCGAGCTACCACACCCAGCTAATTTTTTTGATTTATTGTAGAGATGAGGTCTCACCAAGTTGCCCAGGCGAGTCTCAAACTTGCGGGTTCAGGCAATCCACTCACCTCGGCCTCCCAAAGTGCTGGGATTACAAGTTGAGCCACCGAGCCCAGCCTGTTCCAGCAACTTGGAAGGCTGAGGCGGAAGGATCGCCAGAGCCCAGCAGGTCGAGGCTGCGGTGGCCGTGAGCGTGCCACTGCACTCCAGCCTAGGTGACAGAGTGAGACTCCAACTCAAAAAATAAAATAAAATTCCAAATTTTTTAAAAAAATTTTTTTTTTAATTAGAAATTACGGAAAATGTAGAAACTATACCCCAACTTAAGATGGACAAAATTGAAGGTGGGAGAGGAAAAACTTATTTCTTATCAAAGTAAAACCACTCTGCATTGTTGGTATTGAAACCAAGACCTGAAGCATGGGGGGAACTAGATGTGATAGGAAGATCATTCCAGAAAGAAAGAATAGCATGAGGAAGATTCTCAATAATTTTTTTTACAAAATAATTTGATTTCTGTGGGGGACATGTGACAGAGAGTCACCACTTTGTTGATTGTCAAGAAGAGGTCAAAAGCAGACAGACAGCAGTGCCATGATAAAAGCTATCCATCAGCCAGCCATCCAAATAATTACCTAAATTGTCCCAACCCTGACATTTATCACCAACCCTTCCCTCGGAGGTATGTAAGTAGGAAAATAATGAGAAGAAAGTTATTTTGTAATTACCCAGCATGAATTATGACTCTGAGAGGCTATTTCCAGGAGTACTTTAGAGTAATTTAGTTCAGCATTATTGAAGTTTAATTTAGCACGACATTATCAGAGCAGAGAAACTCTGAAACCAGACTCAAATAAACAGAATTTGTATCCTGGCATTCCTAGCCATCCGATGGTGGATCCTAACCTTGTTATGCTTCATTTGCCTTCTCTAAGATATGAGAATAATAATTCCTGCTTCACCAACCTCACGGGAGAGTTGGAAGAAGCAAAGCAATAAGTATAAAAATGCTCTGTGGCCTGATATGGTGACTCATGCCTATAATTCCAGCACTTTGGTAGGCCAAGGTGGGAAAGTTGCTTGAGGCCAGGAGTTCAAGACCAATCTGGGCGGTACAACGAGACCCCATTTCTACAAAAAATTTAAAAATTAACTGGGCATGGTAGCACACGCCTATAGTCCTCCATGGGCGGTTAAGGCAGAAGGATTGCCTGAGCCCAGAAGGTGGAGGCTACAGTGAGCCGTGATTCTACCACTGCACTCCAGCCTGGGTGACAGAGTGAGACTGTGACTCAAAAAAAAACGCATTGCAAACCATAAAACACTGCTCATGGGAAAGATCATTCTTCTTGCTTTTCATTGAGGCTAAGGGATCCCTTTGGATGCAACTGACAAATGAAAACATGACTCAAACTGGTTGAAGGAAGAAAAAAATTACTGGTCACAATAACCAAAAAAAAAATTCTAGAATTAACTAGCTTTAGGTACAGCTTGATTCAGTGGCTCAAATAATTCCATCTGAACCCAGATCTCTCTCTATCACTCACTTTCCTCTTCTCCATGCCAGTTTCTTCTTAGGTTGCTCTAAACCTATATCCTTCTGAGTTTAAATCCAGCGGGGAAGGACAGACTGCCTCTCTCAACAATTCAAACAAATTTCTGAACCTGATTCTCACCGATCCTCATCAAGTTATGTGACCACCCCTGCACTGACCACAGTATCCAGGGAGTGAGAAGCTTTGAAGAGTCATCCTGTCTGGGGCACACGTCCAACCCTCAAGTAAGAAGCACATGGACAGAAGGCTGGGGAAGGATGGATCCCTAGAGGAACCAAGACAAGGATGAAAGGCAGTCAGTTGGACAGAAAAAAGCAGCAGATGTCCACACCACCCCCATATCTATCTTAAATCCCTTTGCAGAAAACTTCCAGGTCAGTCTGCAGCATCTCAGGATTAGTGGTAACTAAAGACAAATTTAGACTCAAGAATGGTACTCAACCCTGCTTAAGAATTACATCCTACAGAAACTCATAGGGTTGAGCCTTCTTGAGCCCTCAAAGTCCAACCTTTTCTCAAGTATCTCATCTTTCCTTTCAGATCTGGTTGTTTCTTCCCATCCCAGACCTAGTCCTACCCAGAGGCCACCGCAGTGTGTGAGAACCTGCATTATGAGCTGGAGCTTCCCCTACAAGTCTCGACTCCATTCATTAATCAACGATCCTATGTCTTTTCTGGCCCTGGCTTCTCTAGTGCTCCACGCTTTTGTTCTTGTGTTTTTGGTTTTATTTTCAGCTATCAGGGTATATAAAAGATTCAGCGGAACACAAGAAGTGATGACTGCTGGGGAAATGTGGGGGTATCTTTGGAGGGCATGAAGAAGGAGAGGGGTGATGGGGAAAGCCTCACAGAAGAGAATGAAGAGAACCCTTCAATAATGATTAGGAATTTTCTAGAAGTAGAATGAAAGAAGGTCATTCTAGGAATGAATCATTGGATCCAAAACTATTTCGATCTCTCTTTTGGAGAAAGAAAACTCTTTTCTCAACCCAAAAGTTGCAAACCCAGTGGCCTGCAGATAGATCAGGCTGACAGATGTGTTATACTTGGCCCACACAACATTTTGTAGAATTTAAATTAGTTGCCAACATTTAAAAATGGTGAGATTTTTTACATAAGGATCTGGATTTTCAGCTGCTCTTGAAAACTCAGAAGCTCTGACAGCCCTGGACCTGAGTTCCCACTGGGGCAACAGTGGACTGAGTGGAGTAGCACCTACCCCATATACACAGAGCAGGGGCTGCCGGACCTGCTGACCTTGTTCCTTGTTCTTTTATGTTAACTCCCTGGCCCCTGTTGGCATTTGAGTTTGTAACTCTGTCCTACCCAAATGACTAAGCATTTATTCTTCAGACCAACTCCCATTAATATCGTAGTATATTACAATATATTATTATTTATATTAGATTATATTGCACTGTATTATTTAAGAGTCTAATCTGTTACGTTACTCCCACACTTAGAAATCCCCAATGATTCTCCAAATCAACAGAACCAAGTCTTAACATCCAGTGCAAACTAGTTTGACCTCAGTCATTTCACCTCTATTTTATATATCAACCTCCAACCCCCCAAACCCTGTACACTAAATGTCCACCACTTCCTAATTCCATCCTTTCCCATGACTGCATATAAATTTTTTTTTTTTTTTGAGAGTCGGAGGTCTTACTCTGTCACCCAGGCTGGAGTGCAGTGGCATAATCACAGCTTACTGCAGCCTCGACCTCTTGGGTTCAAGTGAGCCTTCCATCTCAGCCTCCCGAATAACTGGGACTACAGGTGCACACCACCATGCCCAACAATTTTTTTATTTTTTTTTCTAAAGATGAGGTCTCGCTACGTGGCCCAGGCTGGTCTCGAACTCCTGGGCTCAAGCAATCCTCCCGCCTCATATTCCCAAAGTGGTAGGATGACTGGTGTGAGCCACCGCGCCCAGCCATGACTACATGTTTTTAACATAGCCTATCCCTTCACTCTGATCTCTGCTAGCCAAACTTCCCTGGGTCTTCCATGTCCACTTCAGAGGTCACATCCTTGGTATAGACCACACTGACTCTTCTCTGTAAAACCGTTCCTCCTGCCTCAGGACTCCCACAGTGGCACTGTGCTCCTACCTCGGTTTCCGCAGCTGCCATGTTTCTCTCTAATTATCTGTTTACGCGGCTGCCTCCTCCACACCCACCCCATACTGAGATCCTTGAAAGCAGAAACCGTGACTGATTTATCTTTGTATATTCAGTGTCTTTCTGTATACCTTGGCAGAAATCAAATAATAAATTCTTGTTACAAGAATGAAGAAAGAGACAAACACACAGGGAACAAATTGGCATGTGTTCATGGAATGTCACACCTCAGCAAACGTAATGAAAAACATTCTTTCCACTGAAACTCTTCTGTCTACTCTAGCCACAAGGAATTGTTCCCTCCTCTGGGTCCCTGTAGAAACAGTAGTTTATGACAGATCCTAGGTGACTTAATAGAGGAAGCTAATTAGAGGGAGGTCACATCCTTTGGGTGTTGACAGACATAGGATTACAGAGCCAAAGAAGACCTCGGGGCTAGAAAAAAATACCTTTGTAGCCCCTGGTAGCTACTGGCCCCAAGTCCGTGAAACTGCAACTCTGGCCCAGGCGGAGAGTAACTCCACAGCCAGGACACTCCAGAGAAAAAGTCTAGTATACACCATCATTTTCTCACTTGGCTCCAGCCACACCTGATGCAGTCACTATTCCTTGAAGACAGCAAGCTCTCACCTGCCTCAGAACTTCTGCACTTTCTATTCCCTCTGACCCTGTGTATATACAGGACTCACTCCCTGACTTTATTCAGACCTAACGTCAAATTGAACCTTAGTAGAAAAGCCCCCCCATCATCAATGAAAATCTATAAAAGTGCAGCTCACTCACACCTTTCCACTCTCTGTTTTTTACTCTGCTTGAAGGAGGAGCTGTAGGAATGAGGACATTCGAGACCAAATAGAGACCCAGGACTTGATGCCACCAGGACTCTTTTCTCTCTCCTCAACTCTTATATGATTTGTTTGTTTGTTTGTTTGTTTGTTTGTTTGTTTGTTTATGTCAGAATCTCTGTCGCCCAGGCTGGAGTGCAGTGGCACACTTGTGGTTCCCCACAACCTCGACTTTCTGGGCTCAGGCAATCCTCCCACATCAGCCTCCTGAGTAGCTGGAACTACAGATGTATGCCACTACACCTGGCTAATTGTTTCTTGTTTGTTTGCTTGCTTGCTTTTTGTTTTTTTGTTCTCTGGGGTTTTTTTTGTGAAGGGCGGGTTGGGGTGTTTGTTTGTTTGCTTGTTTGTTTGTTTTTGGTAGAGATGAGGTCTCATTATGTTGCCCAGGCTGATTTCAAACTTCTGGGCTCAAGCAATCCTCCCTTCTCGGCTTCCAAAGGCACTGAGATTACAGTCATGAGCCATCATGCCCAGCCTCTTATTTTTGCCTGGCTTCATTCTCTCCTACCCTGGAGACAGGCTTCCTCCAGGTGGAAAAAAAAGTCATAAGTCACAGCCTTTGCACTAACCTAGAAGAGAAAGGACTTTTCCACCCATCCCAGTGAGCACAATCTCAGAGAAATCATCGGATTGGTCTAACTCAGGTCACATGCCTATCCCTGAGCAATTACCACAGTGAGAACACAAGTGTTCTTATTGGTCAGGTCTGGGTCTTACCCAGGGATTGCCTCTGATAAGCATTTTTTTGGTTTGATACATTCTCCAGCCTGTCTCCGTGACCAGAGAAAGACAAGTTCACCTGCCCAGGCCTGGTCACATGCAGGCTTACAGCTGGGAGAGTGAGAACTCTACCTGAACTGTAATGGATGGAGTAAGACGCCATTGTCTCAGGTGAAATATCTCAGAAAGTCAAACACCAAATGTTCTCACTTAGAAGTGGAAGCTTAACAATGGGTACTCATGGACACAAAGATGGAAATAACAGACACTGGAGACTCCAAAAAGGGGGAAGGGGAAAGGGGTTGAATAATTACCCATTGGGTACAATGTTCATTATTTGAATAATGGGCACACTAGAAGCCCAAACCCCATCACTTGGCAATTTGTCCATATAACAAAACTGCACGTATACCCCATAAATTGAAAATAAAAATTTTTTAATGAATGATGGAAAATTCAAGGTGCAATTGATCACCAAGACAGAGGAGACAAATGGATTCTGAGCAGAGACTCAGATATTAAAGAGAGGTGTCTTCAATATCTGATTAGGGCTTCACAGTTCCCCAAATGCTTGTTCCCCTCCTTTATTTGCCCCATTAAATTCCCACAGCAGTGCTGTGTGAATACCCAGGTATTTTTACCCCAAATCATATTCAAATTATTAAACAGCCAGCATGATGTTGGCACTGTCCAAACAAGAGACTCTGGCTGTGAACCACCGAGAGACCACGTGGTCAACAGCAGTAGAACAATATCCTGATCATACCCATTTAACAAGTGAAGATGCTGAGGCCAAGAGAGACGTTTAGACTTGTACCCAGTCACATAGCAACCAAGTCAATAGACGCTTGGCACTAATAGTCTAGGCCTCTTTTTACCATCCCAAACTACCGCTCTGTCTCCTGTTAACAGAGAGGTAAAGGGAGTCAGGATGGAGGGAGCCAGGGAAGGGTTGCTGTAGGATCCCAGCGTCTTGGAGAAAGAAGCCAGTATGCTGCAGCTTGCAAGGAGGGCTGCTTAGTCGGTGCCACAAAAACCTGGAAAGCAGTGCCTGCCAGACGGCAGGGAGAGGGAGCAGCCAATGAGATGGGAGTTTGCAAGCCAGGACAGCAGATGCCAGGAGGGCTGCAGCTATTCTGGGATGTAGGCAGTGGTGCTCCATCACTCCAGCCCTGCCGGTCCCCACTTCCCTAGGGTAGTGGGGAGACCTCCGTCCTCTCTCCAGCTTCTTATTGCTGTAGAGTTTGAAACCTGAGACTTCAGAGCCAAACAGTCAGGCCAAAGAGACTCAGTCCCTTAAAAAATGATTAAATATCATCTCAAAACATGGCAAGTGCTTAGTCATCGCCCTCATTAGAACTCTACAGTCAATCACTCTATTCAAAACTCATCTTGTCCAAAAGCCCCATGTTATTAGACAGGGAAACTGAGTCCCGTGGGGGCGCGGATAGATCCTACAGCAAATTTGAAGGAGAGCTGGCCATCGCCTGATTTCTCAGTTCAGGACTCCTTCCTCTGGGCTGCCTAGGATTGGGAGGTGGTCTGATGATCATTCTTGGAGTCATCATCCTTCCAGTTCATAGGGTTGTTGGAGTCTGGCCCTCCCTGGTTTGATCAGCTCTTGAGCTTTGTGTTCACATTCCCCCAATGAAGACCATATTGCAGCTGCAGCTGCAGATTCAGCCCTTCTTCCCTGCCCTCGTGTGCTACTCTGAGGACTATGCAATGCACCATTGGACCCCTCTCTCTCTTCTGGATTCAGAGGCTGAGCCAGCCCAGAGCATCCAGCTCCCACATCTCCACCATGGTGTGGTCCCTCTCAGCTCTCCAGGCCAAAGGCATCTCTTAACCAAAAACATCTGGCCCTCAAAGTCCCTTCTGGAGAGAGAGAAGAACAAAAGAATGAATAAGAAACAAATTCCTTCTTTTCAGTTCCCAGCCTTCTTCCCATGGCCCCTACTTTCTCAGCCTGGGTGGACGAGAAAGAGGGTTTCACACAGTGTTCAGCTTTGCGGTCAGGTGCACAGGCTCTGAAGATACTCCACAGTCCAGAGTTAGAATCAGGCTTTGCCATTGACTAGTCATGTGACTTGGACACACCTAATTTCACGTGCCTGTTTTCTCATCTGTAAAACGCGGCTATGGTGGTGTTAACCTCAAAGGGTTTGAGAGACTTCAAGGACGTAAAGGATATAGCACTGTGCCTGGGATAGAGTCAGAGCTCAGTGCTTTTAGTGATAGGAAGATGACAACGTCCACATAACATGGGGAGAAGGGGAACATCTTTGCAGCCACCACTATCTCCCCTGGTTCTCCAGAAGGCCTTCCCAAGTCCTGGTTATGCCAGGAGGCCTTTCATGATTACTGATTTCTCTCATCTCTCCACCAGTTTCTCTTCTTAGGGCTCATACACCTCTATGCTCTATCTAGCATAGTTCTGAATTAAATTCCATGACTAATCATTCTGAGTTGCTGTTGATCTTGTCTCCTCACCTAAACTCCTATCAAGCCATTCCAATGGGTTTTCTTCTCCACCTGGCCATGCAAAACCCAGGACTAGGCACGTAGGAGGTGCTGGAAAAGTTAGTGGTTGAATGTGTTAACAGCCAATTGGTCATTTTCATAGGACTGGAATGAAGCCATCTTGGAACTTTCTGTATCTACCACTTCTCTTGTTCCTTCAATTCTTTGAGGCTTTGACACACCCTCAGCCCAGGGCACATTATGAGATCCTGAAGCCGAACCTGAAAATCTATCAAATAAGAGAGGCCCAGCATGTCTCATTTGTTACCCAAAGGAAGGAAATTAATATTGTATGTATAAGGCCAGGCCCAGAGGCTCACACCTGTAATCACAGCACTTTGGTAGGCCAAGTCAGGAAGATCGCTTGAGCCCAGAAGTTTGAGACCAGCCTGAGCGACAAAGGGGGAACTCATCTCTACAAATAAAAAATAAATAGAGTAAGATTCCAGCTCAAAAAACCAAAAATAAATTAGCTGTATATGGTGACACACACCTGTAGTCCCAGCTACTCAGGAGGCTGAGGCAGAAGGATGACCTGAGTTCAAGAGGTCAAGACTGCAGTGAGCTGTGATCGTGCCACTGCACTCCAGCCTGGGTAACAGAGTGAGACCCCAACTCAAAAAAAAAGAAAGAAAGAAATCGTATGTATGTATGAAGTGCTCAAGAGCTTACAAAATGTTCTTCATAATTCACTTAGCAAGGAAGTGCTTTTTTCCATTTCCATAGAGGGATGCTGAGGCCCAGGGGTGTTGGGAGACTAACTAACCCAAGCTCACATAGCAGATAAGGAACAGCCCAGGGATTTAAGACCAGTGCTGCTGGCCCTCAATCTGGTGCTGTGTCCTCTCCACCAGTTGCCAGGTGGGGAAGCCATGTATCTCTCCTCTTGGGCCACAGGTGGACTCATCAATCCCTCCCCTTAACAAAGCAAAAGTCTCCCCATGCTTACTTTGTTCAATGTATGTTTCTCTAATGCCACCCACACTAGAATATTTAAGAAAATTCAACCTGATTCAAAAAGACCTTCCCTGTACCAGACCTCAGTGACGCTGATGCAGCCCAACCCCTCCCAGTCTCTGCAAGCTCAGGCCTTCCATCTCCTTTGGACAGTACACCTGGGGCAGGCCCGAGAAAGGGAAAGTGTGCCTGGGAAGACAGTCCCCCTCGCAGCTATCCATCATAGCGCCGATCCTCCGCTCTACTGTATGGTTTCTACAGAAATGTCCTGTCTTGAACCCTGTGCAGTCACTAAGAAACTCTTGTCCCCATTTAACAGAGAGGAGGACTGAGGTTCAGAAAGACAGCATAAACTTGGACTTTGCAAGGAGGATGACTAGGTTGAAGTTCTTCCCCTGCCATTTATAAGCTGTGTGACTTTGGTCAAGTTGCTCAATGTCTTTGCTCTTTAATTTTCTCCTAAGTTTGGGTTATCAAAGATGGCCTCTCCCACCAAGGTCCACCAGCTGAGGTCTTAAACTCCAATCACTGCATGGCTTCAGATCCTTCCAGGAGGTCTGCATCTAGGTTCCAGATTATTACAAGGATTTTTTAAAATGGCACGGGAACAACACTGAAACAAAATAGTGTTTCATGAGTGACAGTCATACATTTTTCCACCTACGAACTGTGTTACCTTCAGCAAATTGCCTAATTTATCTGGGCCTCCAATGTGTTTTATCTGTAAAATTGTGATTTCTCATAAAAGGGGAAAAACACCTCCCTTCATAGGACTACCATAAGAACAAGATAAAATAATCCACAGAAAGCACTTAACCTCGTGCCTGGCACCAAAAGGTGCCCAATAAATGATAACTCTGCATCGACGTCCCAGGGCAAAGAGCCAGAAATCCGCAGGGACATAGCTCTGATCAAGGTCATCTGATTCCAACCCAGCAGCACCTGGACAGGGTAATAAGGTGAGAAGAAGCAAGCAGCACGAGTGACTTCGAGGACACAGGCAGGAATAAGTCACTCCAATGAGGCAGCTTCTCTGTGTCTGACCCAGGAGATAGGTGGTACAGCTTTATCCATATGGACAGATGAGAGAGCAAAGGGCATAGGTCACAGAGATGGGTATGACCTTGTTGCAACTCCAGGGTATTTCCAAGGGAAGCTTCAATTGGCAAGACTTATTAACCATAATCCTATAAATAGGCCTTAGCTCTCAAATGCCTGGGAAGAAAGCTTCCAATTTTTCCCAGTTTCTGCCTCTCACTTCTTCCTCCTTGAACACTGCTGCTCCCCTTTTCCAGAAAACTGCAGGTGAGGAGCTGGGTACCCTCCCACCATCCTCTTCCCAGAACTCTAAGGATGCCTGGGAGAAGGCATCTGCCAGAATGAATGGACCAGAGGCGTGACTCAGAGTCAGTGACTGCTAACAGGAGCAGCTCGGCGGTCTGGCTGGGATGGAGTGCCAGCTGAGCACATCTGGACAACATCAGTATCACAAGTGGAAGACAGCTGGTAGGCTCAGCCCCAGCAGACACCCACAAAGGAGGGAACAGTTCAGGAGCCAGGCAGGAAGGGAGACGCTCTGCAGAGTCAACAAGTTCCTGAAGACGTCACTTCACAAGTGAAGAGGGAACACCAGATAGATTGTTATACTCAGCTGAGGTATGGGGTCCCCAGGGAGGTTTCCCTCCACCATATAAGGACAGCCCTGCTTTTTTGTTTTTATTTTTATTGGCTTTTTAACTGACACATAAAAATTGTATTAATATAACCCGCCCAGGCACTGTGGTTCATGCTTGTAATCCAGCATTTTGGGAGGCTGAGGCAGGAGGATTGCTTGAGCCCAGGAAATCTAGACTAGCATAGGCAACATAGTGAGACCTTGTATCTACAGAAAAATAAAAATAAATTATCCAAGATTGGTTGTGCACAACTGTAGTCCCAGCTACACATGGGAGTTGCATGAGCCTGGGAGTTCGAGGCTGCAGTGAGCTGTGCACGCCAATCTCCAAAAAATGGTACAACATGATGTTTTGATAAACGTATACATTGTGAAGTGATTCAATCAAGCTAGTTAACAGATCCATCATGCCACATAGTTTTATTTTTATGATGAGAACATTTCAGATCTATCTCTTAGCAATGTTGAAGCATACAAAGGGCAACCTAAAAAAGACTGGAATTATTTTTTAGAGGGCAGGTCCCCTGAGGTACAGGCTTCTCCCACTAGATAAGTGTTCTAGGGACCCACTGACATCAGTGTACCAACTAAAGTTGTTGTGAGAGGCTGCATTTGGCTTCAGCAAATTGTTTTTTTCCTTTCAATGTATTTGCCCATTCCATGATGGGTGATTTACAAATGCACCTGCCCACATCACACTGAATGTTGAGTGGTTTTTGACCCAAAAAAAAAGGCATGACCCTCAGGCTGATCTCGCTCCAAGCGACTTTTTTTTTGTTTCCCCAGATGAAAAGGTCTTCAAAGAGAAACATTTTGCCAATGTGGAAGAAGTGAAACAAAAAATGGCAGAAGCACTAAAAGGCATCAAAACTGACAAGTTCAAAAACGGCTTTGACTTCGTTCTTCAGAAAACCAACACCACATGTTCTCACTCATATGTGGGGGAGCTAAACAGTCACACAGATGGAAATAATAGACACTGGGGACACTAATAAAAGGGGAGGGAAGAGGGAGCTTAGGATTCAGAAACTACCTATGGGGCACAGAGGTCACTATCTGGTGAATGGGCCACCTCAGACCAAATCCCCACCACTAAACAATATGCCCATGTAACGAATATGCATGTGTACTCATGAATCTAAATTTTTTTTTATTTTAAATGATTTTAAATGGTGGAAAAAGTGTCTCAATAGGTATATTGCATCAAAGGAGAGTACTTTGAAGGTGACTGAAGTTTAAATATGTAAGAATAAATAAGCCGGGCGCGGTGGCTCATGCCTGTAATCCCAACATTTTGGGAGGTGGAGGAGAGAGTATTGCCTGAGCTCAAAGGTTCAAGACCAGCCTAGGCAACTTGATAAGACCTCATCTCTATGATTAACCAAAAAATTAGCCGGGTGTGGTGGCGCACGCCTGTAGTTCCAGCTACTTGGAAGGCTGAGGTGGAAGGATCGCCTGAGCCCAGCAGGTCAAGGCTGCAGTGGCCATACACTCCAACCTGGGTGACAGAGTGAGACTATGACTCAAAAAATAATATTGAGAAATAAATATATAAATAAATACACAATTTTTTATAAGTAAATTCTGTTTCTTGGAGATTCCTTTCTCATATGTCCATGTATGTGTACACACACATACACACACACACACACACACACACACACACATACCCCTTTGAAGTGGCCAGGAACCAACTTCAAAGGGACAAGGCCAGGCATGGGGGCTTATGCCTGTAATCCCAACACTTTGGGAGGCCCAGGCAGGAGGACTGCTTGAGCCCAGGAGTTCTAGACCAACTCCAAAGGAATGATGCAGCAGATCGCCAAGGCAGGAAGAAG
The DNA here is from genome assembly GCF_000164805.1 of Carlito syrichta. Taxonomy (NCBI): domain Eukaryota; kingdom Metazoa; phylum Chordata; class Mammalia; order Primates; family Tarsiidae; genus Carlito; species Carlito syrichta. Next base: position 424,405 of record NW_007252196.1, on the reverse strand, counting down.
ACATCAGAAACCATAATTCCTCCTCCTCTCCCTCTTCCCCCTCTTCTTTTTATTTTTGTTTTTTTATTTTGAGTTGGAGTCTCACTCTGTCGCCCAGACTGGAGTGCAGTGGCCACTCCCGGCCACTGCAGCCTCGACCTGCTGGGCTCCGGCGATCCTTCCGCCTCAGCCTTCCAAGTAGCTGGAACTACAGGCGCGTGCTACCATGCCTGGCTAGTTTTTTGATTTATTGTAGAGATGAGATCTCACCAAGTTGCCCAGGCGGGTCTCGAACCCGCGGGCTCAGGCAATCCACTCACCTCAGCCTCCCAAAGCGCGGGATGACAGACTGAGCCACCGAGCCCGGCTCGCTACTAATAATATTAATGGCCAATTCCTGGAGCTTTATAAAGGATCAAGAACTATGCCAGTGTCTACACATATTGGCCTCTTTCAAATCTCCCAGTGGCTCTGTGAGACACATACTAAAATTGTGCCAATTTTAGAGATGAGAAAACTGAGCACAGTGATGAAAAGTCACTAGCCTAAAGGCACACAGCCAGTGAGTGGCGAAGCAAGTATGAGTTAATTGTTGCTCTGCTCTATTCAGTTAACACGATTTTATGTGCTTTGCCAGGAACAATATTACCCATCAGGATGCCACAGTTAATAAAGTTATCTTTGGTGTTTCTTTTACACTAACAAGATGCTTGCTTAGCACCCTCTGTTGCTGAATGCTGGGTGTTTATATTATTTTCATCTTTTTCATTATCATAAATATTCCTGTTATGAATATTTTTAAGCGAACAAATTTCTTACTAATTGCCAAGTCGGAGGGACAAGCAATCTCCTAAGTGGGCTTGAGCCCATTCACAGTGCCTCCAAGAAGCGTGCATGTGTCCACACCCAGCACATGGAGTTGTACAAATGGATTTATTGTTACTCATCTAATGTATTATCACACAATGGTTTTTATCTTCATGTCTTTAATTTCTAGTTAGACCGTGCATTTTTCCACATGGCATTTGTATTCGTTTTCTCTTGCTGTATAACAAATTGTGGCCAGGCTCGGTGGCTCAGCCTGTAATCCCAGCACTTTGAGAGGCTGAGGTGAGTGGATTGCCTAAGTCCGCGGGTTCAAGACCAGCCCAGGGAACTTGGTGAGATCTCATCTCTACAATAAATAAAAAATTAACCGGGCATGGTAGCCTGTGCCTGTAGTTCCAGTTACTTGAAAGACTGAGGCGGAAGGATCACTGGAGCCCAACAGGTTGACGCTGGGGTGGCCGTGAGCGCGCCACTGCACTCCAGCCTGAGAGACAGAGTGAGACTCCAACTCAAAAAAAAAAAAAAATCGCCACAAACTTAGTGCCTTTAAACAACACCCATTTATAAGCTAATTCCTCTGGAGGTCAGAAGTCCCAGCACAGCATAGCTGGATTTGATACCCAGAAGATTATGAGGCTGTGATCATGGTGCTGGCCTGCTGCATTCTCATCTGGAACTCAGGGCTGGTCATCTTTCACACTTATTCAAGCTGTGGGCAGAATTCAGGTCGTTGCCACTATAGGACTGAGGTCCCCACTTTCTTGCTGACAGTTGGCCAGGGATCAGTTTAGCAACTGGAGCCCACTTGCAAGTCCTTTCCACATGCCCCAGGCCCCTCCATTCTCAGAGCTAGCAGTGAAACTATCCCTGGAGTCAAATACCCTTTCAGGAAGGGCCAGGTCCTTTTAAGGGTTCACCTTATTAGGTGAGGCCCACCTGAATAGTTTCCCTGATGATTTAACATAAAGTCAACTGCTTAGTCAACGAACCACTGAAGTAATATCCCATTACATGCACAGATTCTACTCAGACTCAACCAGGAGGCGATAATCTTGAGGGCGCCATTATTTTCCTATTGTTGCTGTAACAATTTACCACAAGTGTAGTGGCTAAAAGCTGCATCAAGTTATTCTCTCACAGTTCTGGAGGTCACAAGCCACAAATGGATTACCAGGGCTGAATTCTTTCTGGAGGCTCTAGGAGAGAATCTGTTTCCTGCTTTTTTCCTAGCTTCTATGGGGCTGCCTGCATTCCTTGACTCGTGGTCCCTTCGTCCGTCTTCAAAGTCAGCAATATAAGTAACATCTTCAACCTCTGCTTTCATCAGTCCCTCTCCTTCTCTGACGCTCCTACCTCCCTCTATCCCTTTTAAGGACCCACCTGGATAATTCAGAATACTCTTCCCATCTCAAGATCCTTTACTTATTCACATCTACAAACTCCCTCACACCATGTAAGGTGACATGTTCACAGGTTTTAGGGATTTGAAATATGGACTTTTTTTTTTTTAAGTTGGAGTCTCACTCTGTCACCCAGGTTGGAGTGCAGTGGTATGCTCACGGCCACCCCAGCGTCGACCTGCTGGGCTCCGGCGATCCTTCCGCCTCAGCCTTCCAAGTAGCTGGAACTACAGGTGCGCGCTACCACGCCCAGCTAATTTTTTTTTATTTTATTGTAGAGATGAGGTCTCACCAAGTTGCCCAGGCGGGTCTCAAACCCACGGGCTCAGGTTATCCACTCACCTCAGTCTCCCAAAGCGCTGGGATTACAGGCTGAGTCACCAAGCCCGGTTGGAATATGGACATCTTTTGGATCCGTTATTCTATCTACCACAAGAGCCATCTTAGAATCTTACCTACCAATTGTTATATTTTCTATATTTGCATCAGAATAATTTATGTATTATGTCAATTGGTAAGACTTATACTTGTAGCATTTCTTAATGTATTTTGTATTTTTATTTCAAATCGTTTATTTCTAACATTTATTTTCCTGTTGATTTCTTTCCTTTCTGTCTGATTTTGTTTTATCGTTTTTGGCTCAGTAAAACCTTATTGTCTTTTACTGTTACGTGTTTGATAAGAGCCATAGTGCCGCTAATGATATTGTACATTTCCTCAACACACAGAAAGTTGCCTTCTCTCCACAGCTAGACTAAATGTGCTATTCTGTTCTCTTCCTGATTAATATTTTGCTATTGTTTCGTTGAAACATTTGGAAATTTCTTCAGTGTAGAAAAATGAAGTATGGAGCTAACATCTCAATAACATTTCTTTCTCTGAGCTTACCTTCAACATTCTTTTTCCATTTTTCATGTTCTGTATTCTGATGATGAGAATCACTTCTGGAAAATATAGTTTAGCCTACAGTCACTTTTCAAAGCCCAAGTATTGAGTAATGTCACTGAATGACGGTCAGTTTGCAAATGTATTTTTAATTTTTTAGTTAGGTAAATCCATCATCATTACTTTTAAACATTCCCAGTCATCATCGTCATCACCATCGTAATCATCATCATCATCTTATTTACACGATCTGTGTGCTTTCTTGCTGGTTTTTGCCCCAGATGGCTTTCATTCACAGATCTCCATACTGCTACCTACTTCATTCGTTTATACGAATGAAGAAAGCAGAATCATCTTTCTTACTTTTAAACATCCCTGGCAACTAGATAGATTAGCTTTCCATTTCTTGCTCTGTCTTCATTCTACTAAGGTTCCGTAATTTTTCCTCGAATACATTTATTTTGTGGTCGATTAAATTAATTCCCATGTATTTAAAGACTTTCTGTCATTGTTATAGCTAATTTAACATGTATTCAGAAAATCATAATTGTGAAAATGATTTGTCAGCTCATTTCATTTTCTACAACTCTTTGATTGATTTCTGTGTATTTTCCCAGTAGAGCAAATCCTTGACATTCATGGATTGAACAATCACAGTTTCAATAACTTGCATGAGACCCCAAAAGGCCATGAAATGTCATCATTTATCATTTTGCCGGGGTTCAAAATTGAATCACTCCCACTGCAAGAATTCTGTGCAGGAGAAGGTCATTTTGCAAAAGGAAACAGCCAACCACCCAGCCTGGGTGTTTCAACTTGGATTTATTGTTACCTAATATTTGCAATCACTCTCATAAAGTGACACAAGTTTCATTTCTGTGTGTAAAGAAATGAAATGACCTCTGTAGAAGCCAACTGCTAGTACTAGAGTGAAGACATTTCAGCAAGGGACAGTTTATAAAAAATGCTTAATTTAGTATTTCCTAAACCATGCTCCCCTGAAAACAGTACCCAATATTAACAGTTCTGACCAAAAAGAAGAAGAAGAAGAGGAAGAGGGGGAGGAGGACGAGGGGGAAGAGAGGGAAGAGGGAGGAGAAAGAGGAAGGAAAGGAGGAGGATTCAGGGGAAGAAAATGAGAGGGGGAAGGAAAGGAAGAAAGGGGGGAAGGGGAAGAGAAGGAGAGAAAGGGAGAAAGGGAGCAGAAGATTAAAAAATAGAGATCCCACATAAGTTTAGGAAATGCTGGATATTCTATATCCCTCGCTCCCCAATGCCGTCCCTTGCAGACTAGCCATGATCGTTTACACATTAAAGCCTCCGAGAAATCATGCAATTAATAGATTTATTTCATGTTGTTTAACTCCAGTGTTTCTCAAACTTGTTTGAGAGCAGTTTTCTCATGGCATATAGTGTGCCATGAGACAACAGTTTGGGATTCATAGAATCCCACAATGATTCAAAGAATGATTAAAAGCAAAAAGGTATTTTAAATGTTTCTGTCCCACTGAGCTTCACTTTTACAGAAGATATTGTGTGCAATGATAATGCTCTCAAGCTGGGATTTTCTGAAGGTTTGACAGCTTATCTCACACAATACATTCAAATTACCAGCAAATGTAATATTTTCCTTTCTTCACTTTTCCTTTTTTGTAATTCATTTGTTTTCATTTGTAATTCATTTGTTTTCCTTTTTTGTAATTCATTTGTTTTTTCTTTCGGCAGAACTGTTTTAGCAATTTTATACTCTATTGTTTGTTTATTTTATTTTGCTTTATATTACTTATTCATTTAACAAACCCATCTGTAGTACTCTCTGTATACTGTTTTAAGTGACTTATTAATAACAACTCATGTACCTAAAAAAAACACTCGAGTTAGGTGCCATTATTCCTATTTTATTTTATTTTATTTTAGAGTTGGAATCTCACTCTGTTGCCCAGGTTGGAGTGTAGTAGCACACTCACAGCCAACCCAGTATCAACCTGCTGGGCTCCGGCAATCCTGCCTCAGACTTCCGAGTTGCTAAAACTACAGGCACGCACTACCACACCCAGCTAATTTTTTATTTATTGTAGAGACAAAGTCTCACCAAGTTGCCCGGGCTGGTCTTGAACCCACGGGCTCAGGCAATCCACTCACCTCTGTCTCGCAAAGTGCTGGGATTATAGGCTGAGCCACTGAGCATGGCCCATTATCCCTATTTTAAAGGTCAAGCAACTGAAGTTTCAAATGGTGATGAGCCAACCTAGATCTTATTTTTTTAAGGAAATTGTCACTAATATTTTCCTTTAGTCATATTATTGACTCTAATTGTAAATATAAACCATATCATGTAAAGGAAGAAAACCTCTATCGTTTTTATCTATTTTTTAGAGTACCACTAGTCAACATTAAATATGAATACCTTTTCTGGCTTCTATTACAATAATTATGTTTTCTACCATTTTTCAGTTGATGGTAGCATCTGATGTTGGCTTTGTTTTCCCAAGGTCAACAGTCCTCAGTTCTAATGAATTACTTGTCTCAATGTGTTGTTGTGTTTTCTGGGTTAAGATTAATATTTTATTTCTAAACTCATAAATTAGATTAAACAAACATTCCCTTCTCTAAGGGAGGTAGAAATCACATTTACCTCAGTCAATCCAACATATAAGTATTTATGTAGTGGCTACCATGTTATTTTGTGCTAGACCTTGTAAAACATGCAAGTTTCAAAATGAACACTTTATGAGAGAAACAGAAGGAAAACAACTTTCTATAACCATAGAGGGAAAATATCATGTTAGAGAGGACAGTGTCAAAGATTTTAACAATTTTACAAATGCCCAGAATCTGTATAACTTCACAGTCGTTTTCTTTTTTTTTTTATGAGTTGGAGTCTCACTGTCACCCAGACTGGAGTGCAGTGGCCGCTCCCGGCCACCTCAGCCTCGACCTGCTGGGCTCCGGCGATCCTTCCGCCTCAGCCTTCCAAGTAGCTGGAACTACAGGCGCGCGCTACCACGCCCGGCTAATTTTTTGATTTATTGTAGAGATGAGGTCTCACCTGCCCAGGCGAGTCTCGAACCCGCATCCTCAGGCAATCTACTCACCTCAGCCTCCCAAAGGTGCGGGATTACAGGCTGAGCCACCAAGTCCGACCACACTCGTTTTCTATTACTCCACTTTGGTTCCCCCAGAAGACCTAAGATATTACTTCAGCGCAAGAGGCCCCAGGGAAACTGACTAAACACACAGGGCCAGGGTCAGCTTTATGAGGAAAGAGTCTCCATTCATTTTCTTGGCAGCTGTAAGCCTATCATCTGTAAATGCTGAACACATATTTATTAAAACAAAGAAATAAGGCAGCTCTTTGACCAAACCAACTGGTCAAGCCAGTTTTTTAAATGTAGGACTGCTAGAGACTTACTCAATGGATCTACAAGAAAAGAAGTATTGCAAAAATGTCACTTTCCTTTGCAGCCATTCTGACAGTGTAGGGGAATAGGAGGAATGGGGACAGGACAACAGACAGAAGACCTGGAGAAAGAAGAAAGGACCACAAGCTTCCAGTCCCCTAGAAGCAGATCTGAGCGTTTGTAAAGCCCCAGGTACCCCTACCTGGCCAGGACCCAAAGACTCTCAGATCCCAAACCAAGGGGAAATTGGTCCATTCCAACCAAGACTACTAGCCCCCAGAGAGCTCATGGGGTCAGGACTTAGAGACAATCAAGAAGCAGAAAAAGACCTTGTAGTCCCTGCAAGGGACTACAGTGGTCCCTAACAAGCCCTGAGCCAGCCATCTGGTACCTGGAACCCAAAACACATTCAGACCCAGGAATACTATATAGTGACTGAAGAGATACGTCCCATCAAGTGAGCAAACTTGTCACATGCACATCTGTTTTCTTTCCATCCTTATTCAAACCTTGGATGCCCTTCATTTGTTCCCCACTCCCCCACTAAGTCTCCTTCTATTCATTCCAAGCCCTCTCAGCTTTGGCTTCTGGGTCCCATGCCCTTAAGCTCTCCCTCTATCTCCAATTCCATATCTGCGCCTTGTCCCTACTCCAGCCTCTCTGGCTGGGCTTTTTGGCCTTCTCTTCTGCCTGCTCCTCTTCCCCTGCCCCTGTCTGGGCCTGCCCACCATCCTCTCCCCTTTTTCCTCTTGCCCTCTCCCTAGGATCCTGTGACTTCTTGGCTGTGAATTCTGCCTAGTGAAGTGCTTCATTCTCTCCTCTCCCATCGTGGTGGGGTCCACAGCCAGTTCTCCTGTTGCTCAGAGATGTGGAGGCAGTTGCTAAGAGACAGTGAAACGTCAGTACCTGGCCCTCGAGGAAAAAGAAGGGGAGCGAAAAAGGGAGAGAGGAGGGGGAAGGATAGAGGGAGGGGAAGAGACGGAGGGAAGGGGGGAGGGAGGGGGAAAGACCTGGCTCAGGCTGAAGTCACATACTCCGGCAGCCTCAGCACCAGCTGAGTTTCAGAAAGAAGCATTCAGGTTCTGTGAACTTTCTTCTAAGCATCCTTTCTCTCTGATTTCCATTTTGAGTAAAAGAAGGGGCACGGGGACCACAGGACGGGAAACCACGGAAGATGCTGGCCTGGGATCAAGGAGACATGGAGGAGGAGAGGCCGGGGGAGGGGAAGAGCTGGAGAGGCAATCTGTTCTGAAGCAAGCAGGAGCAAGCGGGATCCCAGGATGAGGGAGGGAGACCCGCGTCTGCCGCAGATTGATGACTGTGTCCTTGGAATGAAGTGAGTAGGCTCTTGAGGGCCTGTGGGAGTATGGGGGAGACTGGGGGCTCCGAAAAATGTGTCTGGATGAAGGAAAGGGAGCTGGGGTGATTCCCCAGTGGGCGGGATCGGGGCTGGAAGCGATGGGAAGAGAGGCAGCGCCAGACCGAGGGGTGAGGGGAGGACAAGAGAGGATGGCAGGTGGGCAAGGGAGAAGCAGGGGCAACAGAGGGTGCGGGTGCGGGTGCAGGGCAGGTTGAGGCTCCGGGCATGACATCGCTCTCGGTCCCTCTGCCTGACCAAGTCTGGGTGTGGGCTCCAGCTGGAGGCAGCGAGCAGGAGAGTGGGGTGTGTGTGGAAAAGGATGCTGGGATGAGGGGTGTGCACTGGCGGGGGGGGGGGGGAGGTCCTAGGGGCCGGCTGGGGAGGGGGCTTTGCAAAAGTGCGTGTGCAGAAAAGGAAGCTGGGGAGAAAACTGGGTCGGCATGAGCCCAGGGCAGGGCAAAATATGGGGGAGTCACAGAAGGATGGTGTGCGTGTCTGTATGTGAGAGAGAGAGAGAGAGAAAGAGAGGTGTTGAGAGTGTTTGAAAGAGATATACAAACAGCCAGAGTGAGGATGCTTGTTTTTCTTAGCGAGTTGTTCAAGGGTGGGGTGTTTGGTGCTGATGGGGTGGGGCTGTGAGGAGAGAAAATGCATCTAACCCAGGACAGAAACCCGAAGGAGGATGGCTGCGGGTTGGGGTGGGGTGGTTCGTGGGTAACAATGTGAGGCTGGGTTCTGAGTTCACCACTGCTCATACCTGAGAGACAGTAAGTAAGCAGAGAACTTTGTGATTAGGGGGCAAAGAAGGGAGGAGAAAGAAAGAGAGAGAGAGAGAGAGAGGGAGAGAAGTGGGACAGGGACCTGGGTGAAGGGGACTGGGGGAGGGGCGTAGAGGTTCAGGATTTCTCTACCTGAGTGCTTTCCTTGTTGACAGAAGGAATTCCACCTCTGCCTGCTGAGTCCAGAGCTGTCCTGAGGGGGACGCTGGCTTGGGGAGGTAGCCAGGGCTCTTCGAGCTGACCCCCAGCCTGCACCTCCAGGACTCATGGCTCTTTCCAGCCTTGGAGGCCCAGACAGTGGGTTCCACTTGAGGTCCTCCCCTCCCCGGGGAAAAAAGAGCCCCCCTGGAGATTGCAGCAGCCACTGAGGCTTAGGTTCTCCGGCTTTTAGGAGGCCCACGGAGACCTACTTCCTCCTGGGCTCCCTTCCCAAAACACCCACCCTGGGACCCCCTTGGACTCAAGTCCACCAGGCCATCAGGAGAAATGGCCTCTGAGACCTTGAATGCTAGAGACCCAGGTGCAGCCCTGGCTTCCTAATCAGTTCCAGACTTGGGACGGGGCTTAACTTTTCTTAGAAGAAGTGCCAGGACCTTTAAAGGGCACCTTTCATCTCCTTCAGACCCTCCCTCCCACCTCTCAGACAGTGTCAAGAGGAAGTATCCAGCAGGCATGGGTGAGAGAGACACAAAGCATCTGCGGGAACCCTTCCAGGACCTGCTGGCAGCTGATCCAGCCCCATCCTTGTCCCCTTCCCTTCTCAAGTTTTGATCATCATTTCAGACCGTGGGGGACCTGGACAGGGTTTCTCGCCCCCTGGGCTCCAGAAGGTGACTTCCTGTGGCTCTCAGGAAGCCCTTTGGTGCTTAGAGGTTCCCGTGATGATGCCACGTGCTGAGAAACCCCTCCTTAGTGGGCTCTGGCCCCCAATGTAGCTGCCTTCCTGTGCCACCAACTCTCAGTTCCATGGACAGAGTCCCAATGGGCTCCCTTCAGCACTGCTGTGGCCAGCTGCCTAAGATGGGTGACACCTGGGCCCAGCTTCCCTGGCCCGGGCCCCCCCACCCAACTATGCTGCTGGTCTCCCTCCTCTTGGCTGCTGGGGTGATGCACTCGGATGCTGGCACCAGCTGCCCGGTCCTTTGCACATGCCGTAACCAGGTGGTGGACTGCAGCGGCCAGCGGCTCTTCTCGGTGCCGCCGGACCTGCCAATGGACACCCGCAACCTCAGCCTGGCCCACAACCGCATCGCTGCTGTGCCGCCTGGCTACCTCACATGCTATGTGGAACTCAGGGCACTGAACCTGCGTAATAACTCCCTGATGGAGCTGCCCGCCGGCCTCTTCCTCCACGCCAAGCGCTTGGCACACCTGGACCTGAGCTACAACAACCTCAGCCACGTGCCGGCCGACATGTTCCAGCAGGCCCACGGGCTGGTGCACATCGACCTGAGCCACAACCCCTGGCTGCGGAGGGTGCACCCCCAGGCTTTCCAGGGCCTCGTGCAACTCCGAGACCTAGACCTCAGCTATGGGGGCCTGGCCTTCCTCAGCCTCGAGGCCCTGGAGGGCCTGCCGGGGCTGGTGACCCTGCAGATCGGCGGCAACCCTTGGGTGTGCGGATGCACCATGGAGCCCCTGCTGAAATGGCTGCGGAACCGGATCCAGCGTTGCACAGCGGGTAAGAGAGGGCAGGAGGGGACAGCCAGCGGAAGGGCTTGCCTCACTGGAAGCCAAGGCTCCCAGGAAGAGGGAGGGACTTAGAACTTGGGGTACCTGCAGTGTACCCTGCTCTGGGCTTGCCTTTTCATGCACCAGATGTTTCGGTTCACGTGTAGTTGTCAAATCTTTGCAAGGCATGCTAGGCTCTAGGGCCCCTGTGCATGCAGCAGAAACCCCTTGCCTCTTGGCACTTATGACCCAATGAGGCAGGCAGATGGCAAACTGTTGAGAATTGCTCATCATGGACCTGGCACAGTGGCTCATGCCTATAATCCCAGCATTTTGGGAAGCCAAGGTGAGAGGATTGCCTGAGCCCACGGGTTCAAGACCAGCCTGGGCTACTTGGCGAGACCTCATCTCTACAATAAATCAAAAAATTAACTGGGCGTGGTGGCGCATGCCTGTAGTTCCAGCTACTTGAAAAGCTGAGGCGGAAGGATCACCTGAGTCTGGTAGGTTGAGGCTGTGTGGCCATGAGAATAGCTCATCATAAATGGTGTTTATTGAGCTTTTCCCATGACCTAGGGACTTGGCCTGCATTATCTCATGGGACCCCCATTTTTTCTACCCCATTTCACAGGCAAATAAACTGAGATTTAGAACAATAAAAATGCTTCCCCAGCTGGGCTCGGTGGCTCAGCCTGTAACCCCGCACCTTTGGGAGGCTGAGGTGAGTGGATTGCCTGAGCCCACGGGTTGGAGACCCGCCTGGGCAGCGAGACCTCATCTCTACAATAAATAAGTAAAAAAATCAGCCGGGCGTGGTAGCGCATGCCTGTAATTCCGGCTACTCGGAAGGCTGAGGCGGAAGGATCGCCGGAGCCCAGCAGGCAAGGCTGCGGTGGCCAGGAGCGGCCACTGCGCCCCAGTTTGGGCGACCAAGTGAGACTCCAACTCAAAAAAAAAAAAAAGCTTCCCTAGAGTCATCTAGAAAGTAGCAGAGCCATGAATTAAACCCAGATTTATTTGACTTGTAAGCCTTGGTTTTCTCTACCAGATAGCTTTTCTAAGTGTTTTAAGCATTGGAAAACTCTTGTGTAAATAGTAATGGCTAACACTACTTTCGTTCTCACTATCTGCTACGTCCTATTCTAAGCACATTATATATTTTGTCTCCTTTTATCCTCACAAGAACCCTAATGAGGCTCCCACTCTACAGAGGGAGGAGGAAACTGAGGCACAGAGAGGTTCAGTAGCTTGATCAAAGTCACACAGCTGCAAAGTGTTGAAGTCAGAATTCGAGCCCTGGAAGCCTTCCTGTCCTCCAGCTATATCCTGAAGAGTCAGGTTCTGGGTGGATGGAAGGAGGGTCCTGAGTTCTGGACTGGCCAAAGGGCCTCAGGAGAGTCCTGCAAAGTTTGGGCATAGAGAGGGGAGCTGAGAAAAGGACTGCGAGGTGGCAACTTCACCCCCAATCCCGACTGGAGGGTGGCTCTGGACCTGAAGAAGCTGAATCACACAGATTTGATAGGCTGTGGCATCACCAGTGGCTCCAAGCCTGGCTGAGAGGCAGGCGATGTGCAGCTGTGGCCCCAGCCACCAGCTCTGCCGTGTGGTAGCACTAGGCCTCAGCAAAAGCGTCCAGCCATAGACCAACAGGAGTAGTCGGGGACACTATCCCAGGGGCTTTCCCAGAGCCTGGGCTCAGCGTGTGTGGCAGAGAAGCAATGCTGAATGAGGTGGGTGGAAGGGGAGGACTGAGTGGGGAGCCCAGGACCAGAATAGTTTGGGGAGGCTGTGGGTCACGATTCCACTGTTTCCACAGAACTGTGGGAAGACGTTCTCTGGGACCAAAATAGCTGGGGACTGAGATGGGGCGATGGTGGGGGCAGAGGGGAGGCACTGGAGCGATCTCCCCACCTGCTCAACCCCTGCAGGAAGCTGTCCCTCTCTCTCCTGTGCACTAATGACAGAAAGGACACCCGGAGGTACTAAGCTGCCATCACACCCAGGACGCCTCCTTTTCTGGGATATCTGAAGTCACTGCTGCCCTACAGAAGCCTAGAGTCCCAGCAAGTGGGAGAGGGGTCCAAGATCCCATCACTGCAGTGTCACACATCAGTACAGGTGAGGGACTCGAGCTCCACAGGTGGGCAGTGGCTGTCCACAGGCCCATGGTGAGAAAGCAAGCTGGCCACAGCTAGAAACCCAGGTCCCCTGTCCCTTCCCGTAGCATACTATATGCCATGCCACACTCACCAGGTTACTTCCTCTCAGGGACAAAAACTTGCCAGTGTAGGCAGGTCTAAGTGAAACTATTTTTTTGAGTCAGAGTTTCTGTCACCCAGGCAGGACTACAGTAGCACTATCACAGCTCACAGCAGCCTCAACCTCTTGGGCTCAAAAGATTCTTCCCAAGTAGCTGGGACTACAGGCATGCACCACATCATCTGGCTAATTTTCTGATTTTTTGTTGAGACGAGGTCTTGCTCTGTTGCCCAGGCTGGTCTTGAACTCCTGGGCTCAAGCGATCCTCCTGCCTGGACTCCCAAAGTGTTGGGATTACAGGCGTGAGCCACTGTGCCTGGCCGATACTCTAGGGCTTTTTCCACTGTTTTTTCCCTTTTTTTTTTAGTTGGAGTCTCATTCTGACACCCAGGCTGGAGTGCAGTGACATGCTCACAGCCACCGCAGCCTCAACCTGCTGGGCTCAGGTGATCCTTCCACCTCAGCCTTCTAAGTAGCTGGAACTACAGGTATGCACCACTACGCCCAGTTAATTTTTTGATTTATTGTAGAGACAAGGTCTCATGGAGTTGCCCAGGCTAGGTTTAAGACATCTGGCCTTTTCTCCTTTTTCTTCATGGAATTCTCACTATTGGCTGGGCTCAGTGGCTCAGCCTGTAATCCCAGTGCTTTGAGAGGCCGAGGCGAGTGGATTGCCTGAGCTCGCGGGTTTGAGACCCACCCGGGCAACTTGTCGAGACCTCGTCTCTACAATAAATAAAAAATTAGCCGGGCGTGGTAGCACACGCCTGTAGTTCCTATTCCTTGAAAGGCTGAGACAGAAGGATTGCCAGAGCCCAGCAGGTCAAGGCTGCGGTGACTGGGAGCATGCTACTGCACTCCAGTCTGGGTGACAGAGTGAGACTCCAACTCAAAAAAAAAAAAGAAATTCTCACTATTATTCATGCTTTTTGGAAAAATTCAATCAAAGAGGGACCTAAGCAAGCCCTTGGGATACAGTGTGGCTTCAGTTCTGGTCCTTGACTTACCAGAGAGTTATGTCAGCCCCAAAATTTCCTGTTGTGTCCTGTGCGGTGCCAACAATAGCCCTCAGAGACCATATGAGTGTCCCCATACCCCCAAGTTCTGTCTCACCCCTACTCTCTTCACATACTCAATATACTTTCAAGTTCAATGTCTTCCAGTTTCCAGGGAAGTGCTCACAAGGGTCAACCTCAGATATGATCTCAGCCTGGACAGGGCCTGAAGTCCTATATTCACAGCCTACAGGGACAATTCAACCTGGGATTTGGGGAAGGTTGCATCCTCTTGCGGAATCTGACTCCCCATTTCTTTTCTTTTCTTTTGCTGACAGAAAAAAAAAATTTTTTTTAATCTTCATTTTAGATTCTGAGTTACACAAGCACGTTTGTTGCATAGACACATTGTGTAGTGGTGGGGATTAGGTCTCAGGTGGCCCATTCCCCAAATAGTAAACATTGTATCCCATAATTAATTTCTGAATCCTAACCTCCCTCCTCTCCTCTCCCCTTGTTGGTGCCCCCGGTGTCTATTATTTCCATCTTTGTGACCACTTATCTCCCACATATGAGTGGTACCCACATGCAGTGTTTGGTTTTCTGTGTCTGCTGACTCCTTTTTTCTAAGGATATTGTTACTAATCCACTTCTCAGAAGGGTCAGTCCAAATTGCAGAATAAATACACAGCATTGATACACTCCATAATTTAGAAAACTTCTTCACATGGTCTTTCTTAGAAAATTTAGGTTGGATTATCCCCCCCCCCCTTTTTTTTTAGTCAGATTCTCACTATCTCCCAGGCTAGAGTGCAGTGGCATGCTCGTGACTGCAGCCTTGACCTGCTAGGCTCAGGCGATCCTTCTTGCCTCAGCCTTCCAAGTGACTGGAACCACAGTTGCATGCCACCCTGCCCAGCAGACTTTTTATAGAAACGAGCTTTCACCAAGTTGCCCAGGCTGGTCTCGAACTCCTGAGCTCAGGCAATCCTCTCATCTCCACCTCCCAAAGTGCTGGGATTACAGGCGTGAGCCACAGCAGCCGACTGGATTATCCCCTCCTTAGCGAGACAGAACTCGAGAGGCAAAAAGGCAAAAAAAAAGACTTTCTTAATATATGACCTTGACTCACACTTATCCACTGAATGAAGGAATGACTGGCTACTCAAAAGCCAGTGCCAGGCCGGGCTCGGTGGCTCAGCCTGTATTCCCAACACTTTGAGAGGCCGAGGAGAATGGATTGCCTGAGCCAGCGGGTTCGAGACCAGCCTGGGAAACTCAGCGAGACCTCGTCTCTACAATAAATCAAAAATTAACCAGGCATGGTAGCGCATACCTGTAGTTCCAGCTATTTGAAAGACTGAGGCAGAAGGATCGCCAGCTGTGAGCATGCCACTGCACTCCAACCTGGGCGACGGAGTGAGACTCCAACTCAAAAAAAAACTCACACAGCACAGCAGAACTGCCTCTTACACTCAATTCTTAGCTCCCAGGCAGAGTGAGATGAGACCACTGACAACTTCACAAAGATCACTGCTGGAGAAAACAGGAACCTCATGAGAGGAGCAGCGCCTGCCTCAGAATCCTGAGTACTGTGTATGACCCCCAGTGACCTGCCTAGAGAAACCACCCTCAGTAATAATAAAGACTCACACTTGCAGAGTGCTTATTATGAACCAGGAACAGATAATGTATATACGTTAACACACTGATGTAGGGTAGATCCTTTTATTATCCTTGTCGGACAGATGAAGAAACCAAGACATGGAGGCTTTAAATAACTTGCCCATAATCACACCATTAGTGAAGAGTGAGAAGGGGATTTGAACCCAGGCTGATAGATCCAGAACCAATACTTTTAACCCTATACTCCATGTATCTGGAAAAGCCACACAGGTAGTAGAAAGACCCAATGCTTTAGAGTTAGACAGAGTCCTGAGTCCATTTGACAAAAGTTCACTGAGTGTTCACTACAGAAAAGGTACTGCTCTGATGCTAAGGATACTGCAGGAGGAGTTTATATTCAAAAGGGAGACGACAGACAGCCAAAAATACACTGACGGGCATTGATCAATCCTATGGAGAAAAACAAAGCAGAGCAGGTAAAATAGGGAGTCTGGGACAGGTGAAGGGGGGTACTATTTTAAACAGAGTTATAAGGGAAGTCATCACTAATAAGATGGGATTGGGCTAAGTCCCAAAGGAAGTGGGGAGGCTGAGCTGTGCAGAGATCCAGGGGAGAAACTCCCTCTCAAGGGGAGACATGCAAAAGCACTCCTTCCCCATCTTGAGAGGGAATATGCTGGGGTCACAGAAGAGGCGTACGTAGCTGGAGCAGAGTAAACATAGAGCAGAGTAGAAAAGACGAGAAAGAGTCCCTGGAGCGCACAGCAAGGACCTTGGCTTTCACCAGGAAGCTGGGGTTTCAAGCAGACAGTGACATGGCGGGACTTCAAGTTTGAAAGAGTCACTCAGCAGACTGTGTTGAAATAGCACAAGGCAGATGCCCAGAGAGCAGTTAGGAGGTTGTTGTAAGAGACGATGGTGTCCCAGGAAAGCCCAGACCTACTGCTGGTAGCAGCTTTGAGACTTTCAGTAAATTGCTAAACTCTTTAAGCAGTGATTTTTCATCTATAAAAATAGGTATAAATACCCTTGCTTTGGGCTGGGCATAGTGGTTCACGCCTGTAATCCCAGCACTTTGGGAGGCTGAGGTGGGAGAATTTCTTGAGCCCAGGAGTTCAAGATCAGCCTGCTCAACATAGCAAGACCTCATCTCTACAAAAAATTTTTTAAATTAGCCAGGCATGGTAGTTCATGACTGTGAAGCCCCAGCTACTTGGGAGACTGAGGTGGGAGGGCCCCTTGAATCCAGGAGGTCGAGGCTGCAGTGAGCGATGGTGACACGACCTACACTCCAGCCTGAGCAACAGGAGTAAGACCATGCCCCAAAATATAATAAAAATGATAGATAAATTAATTAATTAATTAATGTTTTAAAAAACCTTGCCTTGGAGGTAAAGAAGATAAGTAGAATTTTTGACATACGGAGGAAACTCAACAAATGTCTTTCTTCCCTTCTCTGGGGAGGGGTGGGGGGCCCTCCAATCCCTTCTTTCTCCACGGCACCTCATCCTCCCTGGCTTCTGTGTTTGCAGATTCTCAGCTGGCTGAGTGCCGGGGCCCCCCTGAAGTCGAGGGTGCACCACTCTTCTCACTCACCGAGGAGAGCTTCAAGGCCTGCCACCTGACCCTGACCCTGGATGATTACCTCTTCATCGCGTTCGTGGGTTTCGTGGTCTCCATCGCCTCCGTGGCCACCAACTTCCTCCTGGGTATCACAGCCAACTGCTGCCACCGTTGGAGCAAGGCCAGCGAAGAGGAAGAGATCTGATGTGGGTGCCTCTCATCCCTCCATGCTGCCACTGCTGCTGCCCGCCGGACACTCTCTGACCGCTCACTCTGGTTCCACAGTGCCCTGGCCGCCTCAGTGATGGCAGGAACAAGGTCAGGAAATCATCTTCACATGAGCATCTGCCTTGGGCCAGGCACTATGCCAGGACCCAGGAGCAGCAGACGAATCAGCCAGTCCCTACCCCCAGAGCACTTACCTCTGACAGAGGAGAGAGATCCCAAATCTTTTCCCCTTAAGACGATTTGTCAGGACTCTGAGCACATAGTTATGGAAGGCCAGAGAAGAAGCCGTCAGCTGGGTCCCACCAAGTCCAAGAAAATTGCAAGAATGAAGTGATCTGTGAGCGAGGTCATCAAGAAATTGTCAAGTATACAAAGAAGGGCATCACAAATAACAAAGCCCAGAATGTACGTTGTGTGCTGTGTTGAGACAAGTGAACAGTCCCTGGTCACTTAAGTGTCCAGAAAGGGTGTGGCACAGAACCAAAACTTTCCCTCCAACACCCAAATTGTCAGCTCTCAGCACTGCCAGCCACTGCCTCCTGGGAGTGAGAATGCCCCCATGCTTCCACCAGCAGCAAGTAGGTGAGACCACCTTCCAGTGACTGCCCCCCATACGACATCACCAATTGCCACCTGCTGGTGAGGTCCCAGGCAGCAGGTTGAAGACGGGTACCTTCAATGCTCTTTCTCCTCCCTCTCACTCCAACTTTGGCTTTGGAAGAAACAGGAGACCTGGCAACTGGGGTAGTGAGAGTCCTGGTCCCTGGGACCCCCGTCACGTGGCCGTTCTTGCCAGAGTGCTCACGCCGAGGGACCTCATCAGGAAAGCGCACTGTGTGGGCCACAGACCCATAGCCTGGCAGTACCCGGGGCTGAAGGAGGACAAAGCCAGCACAGTCATGACCGTAGGAGGGTTTGCATTTTCTTTTTTCTTTTCCACAACCCACCCACTTAAGCACAAGGGTGAGAGAGCTGTTAATTGCTGGACCCTCACCAGTGCCGGACACTGTGATAAGCTCTCTCCACAGACAATTCCCTTTTGCACACATAACCATCTTTTGAGGCGAACATCGTTGTTCCCATTTTACAGATGAGTCGATTAAGACTCAGAGAGGTTAAAGGCATAGGCCACTTGATGAGCAAGATAAAGTCTGTGTTCTTTCCACTGTTCCCTCCAAGCTGGGGGAACATCAAAATTCCCTCTAAAGTTACATAAATTCAAATTCAAGTTGTGCTAACAAAGTTGGGGCCAGACACTGCTCTGGGCACTTTTATATCTATTGACTCGTCTATTTCATTTCTCATAGCAACACTACCTGGCGGCTTTTATTCTCCCCATTTTTCAGGTGAATTAATAGTAGAGAGTTGAGGGACTTGCCCAAGTTTGTCTGGATAAAACCTAGAAGGAAGGCGATAGACAGCTCCATTCAGGGAAACGGCGTCTAATCGGTCAGCCAAAAATCAAGTAACCTTATGAGCAAAGCACAATTATCACCATCGTTGACATCACCTCCATCTTCAACGTCAGTTTCGTCAGCGCATCATCTTCGCTGTGTTGGTTCAGCACTGGATAGTTAACGAATGCTTTTGCATCCTCCTCTGTGACTTTTCACAGCCCTGTGCAGGCGACAAACCAAACATCAGTAATCCTGGTTTACAGATGAGAAAGCAGAGATTGCATATGACTTGCCTGCTTGGGATTCGACTCCGACACAGTTTTCTTTCCAGTGTTTTTCCACGTGCTTGGGGAAAACAAGCCTCGGAGGGCTGGACTGCGGGGCCCTAGAATTCAGCAGCCATGATCATGCTAGAAGATCCACTAAGTAAAACACAGCACAATCCAGCCACTGTACAGATTTAGCTACGCTCACGGTAGGCAGGGAAAATCACAGCCTCTGTATGGCTGACATCTGAATGGGAGACACCTGCTTTACGATGTGTAAATAAAGCATTGGAGCTCATGGCCATCATGGCAGTCCTGTGAAAAAATAAGCAGAAAAGGAAGCTGAGTTAACCACTCCTACTCAAGCCCTGCTGTGCTGTGTTCCAAGAGATAACAAGAGTCCAAGAAAGCCACAGTGAGAGCCTCTGCAGTTTAGGGAGAGAACATCAGGCATACTGGCAAGGCTGGTTCAGAGGAGAATTCAAAAGATGCTTTCTGCCTTGCCCCCAGCACCAGCCGCAGTTCCTTGCCCCATCCTCCTGGCAAGCCTGAAAGGAAGGAAGGAGGATAACACATCGTCTTCCAAGAAGTAAGTCATCCTTCACTCATCCTTTCCTGAGCTAGTCAACCAAAAGAGTCTTCAGAAACTTTGCTAGTCCTGAGGTACTTGAACCTGTGTCCCCAAATCTTGCTTACAGCATCTGCACCAGAGCCCTGCCCCTGTGACAACCGAAGCAGAACTGTGCCCTGCTCTCTTCTTTCACTATGACCAAGGATGGCAGACAGGCTGTTCTCACCAGTCCAGCTGACAACCTAAATACTTGGAGAGGAACTTTTAGAAATAATAATCCTGACAAAATAGGTAAGCTCCCCATAAAGGAATACCATATACATCTATAATAATCTCCTAGGGACTCTTGTTTGCTGAAATATAGCTAATATATTTTAAGGTATGTACTTTATTTTTTGCATAGAGCTAGAATCAGACAAGACACCAAATTCCGCTTGAGATCAAATGTCTTTTCTAGTGGGACAATTTAGTCTCTACTAAGAGCAAACCTTTCTGAGCAGGATACATGACTTTTGAAGGTCAGGTGTTTTTGTAGCTGCTAGAAGGTCCCCAGTTAACAACAGCACAATAAAGGAGGAATTCAACTTCCCTACAGTCAAGGAATTCTCTGCTTCTCCCAACACCACCACCGTCTTGTTTAGGCAATCAGAAGCAAGTTTCTAGAGGGAATCTAGCAATCCAGATTGGAACTGCTCTTACAGCCCTGGTGACCCCAAAGCCATGATGGTGTTCCCACAAGGTTTCATTCAGTTTGTCCAGACAGGTCAGCATGCATGTGATGGGGTATCTCTGCAACTGTGTATCTGTCTGTGAGTTTCCTTATATGTTGGTTAACTGCTGACATGGGGCAGATCTCTCTGGAATTGGATCCAGTTCTCTGACACAGTCCACTCAGCCATTTGGCTATTGCATTGTTTAATAGAACAACATGGAAGCCCACCTAGTCCAGGGTGGAAGTGAAAGCTCAGAAAACACAAAAAAGGAAAACTCGGTGGCAGAGGCATCCTAAGGAGAATCTGACTTTCCCTCGCTTCCCTCTGTTCCCTCCTGCCCCTCGGAGACTTGTCATCATCACAGAAGCTTCCTCCATGCTGGGCCCAAGGATATCCAAGTTTAGCTAACCAAAAGGACTATGATGTTCAAGGTTTGGGCCAAAATAATTCTTCCTTAGAAAAGCTCCCATATCCAAACTACACCATTCAGGACCAGTTACCTCTGGTTACCCTCAGATAAACCCTCATCTCTGTTTCTCCATGCCTGTAAGGATTCCCAGGGAATCTTGCAGAAACAGGTCTCCAGAGTTACTACAGCGGTTCATGGCCTCCTTTTAAGGAGCAAGATGTATGAAATTTGAACAGATCAAGACAGGTGTTTGTCTTCAGCCATCAGGGAAGACCACAGTCCCCATTTTCCCCCATAGATGTCTTGGCTGACATTCTTTCCAGGGGTAGGAGAGCATAAGGAAATATCTTCCTCCATTCCTCAAGAGGACATCTTCCCAAAGCTAGAGAAACTCATCTGCTCTTCCCCACCCCAGGAGGAGGCAAATGGGAAGTGAGGAAAGCAAGTCGCAAGGTCCTTTGTAAATCATTGTCATGTTTGTGACAGCATTGGGTAGAGAGCTGGATCCACAGAGCTCTCAGTGTTTCTCAGCGCTGCTCTGTAGAGTGCTAATGTCTGGGGGTGGGAGGGGTGGGGAGGGGTGGGGTCAAAGGGAAGATGTCAACCTTTGTATGGAGATGATTTTATAATCATGCACTTTTGTAACTGTGAAGAAATTTTTCATAAATGTACCTTAATAATAAAGAGTGTATAGTTTAACAAATTTTCTAAAGAGTTGTGAAGAGGAGGGAGAGGGAGGGAGGCAGAGGGAAAAAAGAGAGGGAGAAAGGAACTAGGCGGAACCAGGAGAATGTGTGCCAAAATATACACACAAAAGGTCTATGGGAGGGAGTGGATGGGAATAATTAGGAGATGTGCCAGCCATGGAGGGGCATGAGTGGGAGGAGAAGGAACATCACAGAAGCATATTTCTACCAGGCAAAAAAAGAATACGCGTGTGTCTGTATGCACATACCCCTGTGTGTAGGCATATTTTGGTGCCTGAAGTTACACAAAGAAGAGAGCATATGTCTTATACATGTTTATGTTTGCAGCTTGGGTCATCCATAAAACATGCCAAGGCAAGTGGGTGTGCCTGCCTAGTTAGTATCAATGAGAGACGCATACCAGGGAGATGGCCCACACCAAGTGTGTGGCCACAAGGACACAAACTCAGGCATGCAGGTAAACCAGACACCTAAATGCATGGTGTGGGGGAGGGACAAGACAGCGCTGGTACAAGCTCAAGTCTCCGTTCTCATAGGTAAATAAAGAAGGTGGCTCGTGCCTATAATCCCAGCACTTTGGGAGGCCGAGGCAGGAAGATTGCTTGAGACCGGGAGACCAGCCTGGGCAACATAGTGAAACCTCATCTCTACCAAAAAAAAATCAAAAAACGAACCAGGCGTGGTGGTGCATGCCTGTAGTTCCAGCTACTCAGGAGGCTGAGGTGGGAGGATCACCAGAGGCCAGGAGGTCAAGGCTTCAGGAAGTAGTGATCATGCCGCTGTACTCCAGCCTGAGCGACAGAGTGAGACCCTGGTTCTCTATAAATACATATATACATACATACATAAATAAGGGGCGGGATTCTAAACCCCCTGGGTCTTGCAAGTGTTGCCTACACATTGTCAGAAGTGAGTTGGCAGAGCAGTGTACCTTGAGAACAGGGACACAAAAAGGAGTAAAGTGTGCTTCTGTAAGCACAACAACGGCCGTTTTTCATCCCAGCAGGAATCTAAGTAGGAAGTGGCTCCAAGCAGGAAGTCCATCCAAACAGGAAGTGACTCCGAGGGCAGAAAGCGGTTCCTTCCGCCAACAGGGATTCTAGCCTCCCTCTGTTCCTCCCACTCCAATTGCCACAGGATACAGGCAAATGCAGCACTCACAGAGTAAAGCCACTAAAGGGAACACAGGTACTGACTCAGAACACTCAGCTAGACGGAGAACGTTCCCAACTATAATCAGTGTTTTCTAGAGTAGGTTGGAGGGAGGCAAAACCCTTCTCTTCAAATTAAGTATTTAATAGAGATGACCCTGAACAAGTGCAAAGTCGAAAATAAGGCTTTTTGAGCCCGCGGGTTCGAGACCACTGCACTCCAGTCTGGGCGACAGAGTGAGACTCCAACTCAAAAAAAAGAAAATAAGGCTTCTGACAGAAGCAGACATCTCACAGAAGACCAGAACTTGCATATCTCATTCAATGCCATCACTAGAGCCAAGTATATATCTAGCAACTGATGATGATGATGATGGAGATGGTATTGATGGTATAACATTTACTGAGTACTTACTATCTGCCAGCTGGTGTGCTAAGCATATATGTGGACTAATTTGCTTAACTTTCACAAAAACTCAAGGCAGACACTATTGTTATCCCCATGTTACGGATGAGGGAACTGAGGCAGAGACAGACTGATATGTGTCTAAGGTCACATTACTAATAAATAGTAGATCTGAGTTTAGACAGTTTGTAACACTTGTGATTGACTAACTTCAGGGCACAAGAACAATATGGGACATAAAAGAAAATTCAATCTCAACCAGAAGTAAGGTTGTTCTTGGTGAGAAAAAAAATTGGAGGGTGAAAAGTAAAATCAACACATATTCTATATGTTTCATTGTACATAGTTTGACTTACTTTTTTTTTAAGAGATGGAGTCTTGCTGTGTTGCCCAGGCTAGTCTCAAACTCCTGGCCTCAAGCAATCCTCCTGCCTTGGCCTCCCAATGTGAGGATTACAGGTTACCACGCACAGTCATTGTACATAGCTTTGATGACTACGTTGGTCAAAGTAGGCTAATTGCAATAACAGGTGATCCCAAAAGCTCAACAAAGATTTGTTTACAAGATCAGTTGACTTAATAAAGTTTTATTTCCAGTTCATATCACATTCCAATGCATGCCAGAAGCTCTGCTCCACAGAGTTATTCAGGGACCTAGGATCCTTCCATTTAATGACTCTGCTATCCCAGAGGCCACAAAGCTCTCCAGTGAATTATCTGCAGGGTGTAGTTAATCCCAAGGGAGACTTGGAGGGGGCCCAGCTAGAAATACTGTACATCAATTCCAGCCATGTTTTATTGGCCAAAACTCAGTCCCATGACTTCATTTAACATCAAGAGAGTAGACAAGCTGTGTACCTAGAAGGTAAAGGAAACAGACTTTGATCAGCCCTACCAGTCTCTAACTAGCTAGCTAGCTCAAAGCTCAAGATCACCAATGATCCAGTTACTCTCCACCAGGCCTCCTGGTGGCCCTGTGACCTATGAACTAAAAAAGAAAGTTATCTGCCTCTCACCCACCCCCTACTCTATACACACCCAATATGCAATGGTGGCACAGGGACAGAGCAACAGCAAATTAAAATCCCAGTTTAGAAAGCAGGGAAACACACATAGCCATCATGGTTCATAGCAATTCTGAAATCCTGATGGCAAAGAACTGTGAGTCCAGACTCTTGGATTACACTCTGGTTCTACTTTCTGGGAAGAATTCCTTGGCCATTGCTCTGTGCAGCCTCTAATTCTTTCCCTTTAGGGTCTTTCTTTTCCATTATCTACCATGGCCATCTCTACTTTGGGTATTGGGCACTACCCACCCTTTGGGGGTTGCTGTGAAATGTCTGCTTATTTCTGAAGCCTTATTTTTTGATTTTGCACTTATTCTTTTTTTTTTTTTTTTTTTGGAGTTGGAGTCTCACTCGGTCGCCCAGACTGGAGTGCAGTGGCTGCTCCTGGCCACCACAGCCTCGCCTGCTGGGCTCCGGTGATCCTTCCGCCTCAGCCTTCGAGTAGCCGGAATTACAGGCATGCGCTACCACGCCCGGCTGATTTTTTGATTTATTGTAGAGATGACATCCCGCTGCCCAGGCGGGTCTCGAACCCGCGGGCTCAGGCAATTCACTCACCTCAGCCTCCCAAAGGCACAGGATTACAGGCTGAGCCACCGAGCCCGGTTATTCAATGTAGATAGCTAGCTAGCCTCCTACTGGTGCAAGTATGCCATCCTGAAATTAGTTTTAGGTCTCATAATCAAAAACTTTTTGAATCCGAATTCACGATTTCTTAACAATTTACCTCCTTAAAAACTTAGTAGATTTCCGTTCTATTTGCTTTCACAAAGTTCCATTTTCAGAACACTTACACAAAGCCCTTTCCCAAAAAGGGTTTTCAAACATACCCTGATGCTTTGCTTTCTCTTCCTCCATGCTTCTTTCTCCTCACTTAATGGCAACCTTGCAATTATCTTAAACAATAGATAAGAAGGCACATTCTTCTTATTTGTTTCCATTTGGCTAGGTTACTTTAACTAAACATTTTTAGGAAGCCTTATATCTCAAAGGCTTTTTGCAATTGTATCTCTTATCATTTAGGTCTAGAAGCCTTTCCTTTTTTTTTTTTTTTCATTTTTTAAATTTTTTAAAATTTAAGACAGGGTTTCACTCTGTCGATCAGGCTAGAGTGCAGCGGTGTGATCATTGCTCACTGCAGCCTCAAATTCTTGGGCTCAAGTAGTCCTTCCACTTCAGCCTCCTGAGCAGCTGGGACTATACATGCGTGTCACCAAGCCCAGTTAATTTTTTTAGTATTTTTGTAGAGACAGAGTCTCACTTTTTTGCCCAAGTTAGTCTCAAATTCCTAGGCTCAAGCAATCCCCCTGCCTCAGCCTCCCAAAGTACTAGAATTACAGGCATACCTCATTGCTGAATATCACTAGGGTCACCTTCTAAGTACTCCCCTTGGAGAAGCTATGCACTGACACCAGCACCTAGTCCACCAGTGAAAGCAGTACCAGAACTCGTTTTCTGGAATGGCCATCAGAGCTGCCATTGTCTTACCCTTGATGTCCTCAATGTCATCAAAGTGTCTTCCTTTCAATATTTCCTTTAACTTCCAGTAAAGAGAAAAGTCATTGGGGGGCCATAGTAGGTGAGTAGGGAGGGTGTTCCAATACAGTTACTTGTTTACCGGCTAAAAACTACCTCACAAACAGTGCTGTGTGAGTTGGTGCATTGTCATGATGCAAGAGCTCCTTCAGGATCATTGTTGCACACACCTTTCCTATGACAAGATTTTCAGTTAAGATTTTTCTAACTGTTTCTCTAATAATGTTTATTTGGTCTGCTATGCTTCTCACAGTCAGCTGATGATTTTGACTCACAATTCGACAAATTTTTGCAATGTTTTCATCAGTTCTGCTCATTACTGGCCATCTTGACCTCTCTTCATCAGTGACACTTTCTCTCCCCTCAGAAAAATGTTTAATCCATTTGTACACTGTCATTTTCTTCATGGCATTATCCCCAGAAACTTAGACTAACACGTCCCTGATTTCATTTCCACTCTCGCCAAGTTTAGCAAGAAATTTAATGCTTGCTCATTGCTCTAATTCAAACTCTGACATTCTCATGATGGTACCCAAAAACATGCAACAACAATAATGAAAGCCATTCAGCAAGACACCACCACACTAACAAGAACACATGTGTAAGACACTGATATACCAAGGTTGTGAAACCTTATTGAGTTTTTCGTACAGTGCTGCCAACATAAATGCATGATGGCAAGTTCACAAACTTAATTGTCAGTCCTCGTATATTCCACTGTTGGTCATTACTCCCAAACCCTTGAAGTAGAAGAGAGACCGCAGACAAGTGCAAGCACCACCATGACAGGATTATAAGAAAAATTATATTATCATCTGTCCTCCATACCTTGAAATTTATCTCATGGAATCATTCAGGAATATACTGCATGGAGTTCTAGAAAAATCACACAATAATTAATTTTATACATCAAATTACATACTGTAATTAATACATTTGATATGTAAAATTAATATTAGTTCTACAAAACTGAGGATTCTATTCCTGTAGCTGAGCCAGTGTTTAAAAGAAGTTCCTGCATATGTAAATTAAAAGGCAAAGTTGGCCAAGCATTGTGGCTGTTGCCTGCAATCCCAGCATTTTGAGAGGCTGAGGCAAAAGCATTGCTTGAGGCCAGTTCAAGATCAGCCTGGGCAATATAATGAGACATGTCTCTACAGGAAAAAAATGATAATAGAAACAAAAAAATTTTAAGGCAAAATTATGGAAATAGTTGATATAGGAAGACTACCTGGCCAAGAATTAGAGTCCCATAAAAAGAAGCATGTTATGCATTCATTCATTCAAAAATATTAGTCATACATCTCTACATGCTAGGCACATATTTCAAGTGCAGGATATATGGCAATGAACAAGCTGACATTCCCACCCCTTTGTGTCTTTCTGTGCAGAGGGGGGAGGCCAAAGGGTCAGGAATGTTGGTAGATCAGACAATAAGCAAGAAAAATAAAAATCCCAAAAGGCAATAAATGCAGCAAAGAAAATATAGCAGGAAGAGGGTTGGGGATGAGATTGCAGAAGTAGACACAGATCAAGCAGGTCCTTGTGGGTGCTGATCAGACTTGACATCCCATGTAAACGCAATGGAAAACCACTGGAAGGGTTTCAGCAGGGGAATGACATGATCTAATGATATTTCTCCGAGATCATTCTAAGTGCTATATGGAAAATGTTCAAAAGGTAGGAAAGACTGTGCACAGAGACACCCGGGCGGGAGAGGGGTGGTCTTCTGCATGAGTCCAGAGAAATAGCGCTCTATGGAAATACCAGTGTGGTGGGGATAAGGGGACAATCTAGGGATAAATTTGGAAAGCAGAACCAAAGGGACCCGCCGATGCATTGGATACAGGGAGGGAGGACAAAAAAAGAATCAAAAATAACTCCTATTTTTTTTTTCACTTCAGCTGCAGCCATATTCTCCCAGCCCTGTCTTAATTCCATTAAAACTACTAATAATACCAACAGACAGCCCACAATCAGTAAGCCAGAAAACCCTGATGAGTAAGTTAGAAGGAAGAGGGAGGAAACAGATTCATAATGTCAGGAAACAGTTCAAATCAGAGGGCCCAGAGGAGGGGGGTAGAAACATCTCAACATGCGGCACTGGTTCACATTGTCTGCAAGATCCTTCTGTGTGTCCCAGAGGATATTAAACAGAGCCATAAGCCTCAAGAACTGGAGTTCTAGCCAATAACCAGCAGCATTTTTGTATCCACAGCGGCATTTCAGAGGTAGAGCATCAATCTGAAGTTGTTTCCTAGAAGGTATCAAACTCCCTTGGCTGTATACCAGGAAGCAAACCCAGAAAACAAATTGTATCTGAGATGGGCCCAAATACATTTGAAACGGGAATACCGCATAGAATCCCATAAAGAAAACCGGGTACGAACAGGTTGTCCTCACTCAACTCAGCCAAGGAATAAAAGGAGATTGTGACAAACTGGGCCTTTCAGGATGATGCTAATACTGTGAGCATCCAAAACCACTACGATTATTGTGTATTTTCAGTGCACCACACACTGCACCAAGCGCTTTATTTACAATATCTCACTGATGTCCCATCACCTTCCTGGGTGACAGCTACCATTGAAAAACACAGAGCTTGCCAGGCGCGGTGGCTGACGCTTATAATCCCAGCACTTTGGGAGGTGGACGCGAGAGGATTGCCCAAGCCCACGGGTTCGAGACCAGCCTGGGCAACATGGCAAGACCTCATCTCTATAATAGATAAAAAAATTAGTAGGCATAATGGCACATGCCTGTAGTTCCAGCTACTTGAAAGGCTGAGGTGGAAGGATCGCCAGAGCCCAGTAGGTTGAGGCTGCAGTGGCCATGAGTGTGACACTGCACACCAGCCTGGGTGACACAGTGAGACTCCAGCTCAAAAAAAGAAAAAGAAAAACACAGAGCTTGAAAAAAACCACACTGTCTTGGTTCAAGTCCCACTACCGCCACCTTGGACAGGTAATACCGTCTCTTTGTGTCTGTGTCTCATAAATTTCAGAGGATAATGGTAGTAACTTCACAAGGCCTCTGTGAAGATTAAAAGAGTTCGTGTAGCCGGGCTCAGTGGCTCAGCCTGTAATCCCATGCCTTGGGAGGCTGAGGTGAGTGGATTGCCTGAGCCTGTGGATTCGAGACCCACCTGGGCAACTTGGCGAGACCTCATCTCCACAATAAATCAAAAATACTAGCCGGGCGTGGTAGCACACGCCTGTAGTTCCAGCTACTTAGAAGGTGGAGGTAGAAGGATCACCGGAGCCCAGCAGGTGGAGGCTGCGGTGGCCAGGAGCGGCCACTGCACTCCAGTCTGGGTGATAGAGTGAGACTCCAACTCAAAAAAAGAAAAAAGAACGCCGGGCTCAGTGGCTAAGCCTGTAATCCCGCGCCTTTGGGAGGCTGAGGTGAGTGGATTGCCTGAGCCCACGGGTTCGTGACCTGCCTGGGCAGCGAGACCTCATCTCTACAATAAGTCAAAAAAATCAGCTGGGCATGGTAGTGCATGCCTGTAATTCCGGCTACCCGGAAGGCTGAGGCGGAAGGATTGCCGGAGCCCAGCAGGTCGAGGCTCCTGGCCACCGCACTCCAGTCTGGGCAACAGAGTGAGACTCCAACTCAAAAAAAAAAAGAGTTCATGCATATAAAGTGCCTAGAACAGTGCCTGGCACAGAGGGATATTCAATTATTGATAGTGACTATTGCTGCTTTCCCCCTTTTATAGGGAAAGAACTAGAAGCTGAGAGATGCTTTAAGTAACCCTCGAACGTTATAGAACTGAAATATGATAAAGTCAGGGTTTTAGTACATGTCTACTCTCCAGACTCAGTGTGCTTAATAACTATCAGATACCAGATAGGTCACACTGGCAACCTGGCAAGGCTAGACGCCAAACCTAGGCCAAGTGAACATACTCTTGCGTAGTCTACTCCCATACCAAAATCCAGGCTGGCCCTGTGACTTGATTTAACCAAAAACGGAGCAGAAGTGAGGAGGGAGAAACCTTAAGAGGGCCTGGCAGCTTCTGTGTTTGTGCTCTTAGGGGTGCTGAACGACCATGGGTTACGTCTGATCCAGGGAGAGTGATGGAGAGTTCAGACAATGAGACTACATGGAGAGAAAAGAGGTTTAGCTACTCCAGCATGCCAGCTGAGCCCGTCTTTCCAGCCATCCCCTAGAGACACCACACATATTAGTGGATACATCTTGAACATTCCAGCCCCAGTCACCCTCTGACTGCATCCCCATGGGAGACCCCAAGCAAGACCAGCAAAACAGTTTTCAACCTAAACCACAGTGATAGCCATGTATTGTTTTAAGCCTCTATGTTTGGGACTATTTGTTATGTAAAAATATAGGACCGAAACACTAACCTATAAGACAATGACTTATTGGGGACAAAAATGTGTCAGTAACATAAGACTGAAACCCGGAGTAACCCTCTCATCCCAAAAACAAGCTGCATAGAAAGTAACCACACATGCTCTGGCGTTTGACCATTCAAGTTCAAGTCCAGCCACTACCATTTACTGGGTAAATAAGTCACTCAATATCAGTGAGAATGTTGCCTATTCCTAACATTGTAATAGTAATTCAGTGATATAATTCCTGTTTTTGAGATTATAATAGTGCCTGCCACATACTAACAAATCAGCCAAAAATTAGCTATTTTTTTATCAAGAAGAATATACTTATTCTAGATGCAGTTAAACTGGGCAATGCCAGGAATAGGTAAAATCCTTAGTTCTTGCTTTCAACTTTTTCAGGAATAATGCCGCCAGAAATTTGTCTCATCTCCCTTTGCTTTAGGGAATTCCAATGCATAATATTGTAAAGATGTGATTATGAAAATATTTGACAAGGACAAAAATTAATAACGAGGGGGAACTCAGAACCCATCTCATTCCAGTCTCAAAGAGCAGTGACATGCCAACTTACTGCTGCAAAATGGCATTGTGACAGGGAAACATATCATGGCAGAGGATAATTTTTTCCCCAAAGGAAAAGTAATTTTCAATGCAGATGCAAAGTAATGACTCCATCCATGCAGAGAAGTTTAAAACTCTGTTTCACCCCACAACAGTGGAAGAATATTGAGCCCCCAGAAATAATGCAGCAGACAAGGGAGACACAGACACAGACACTAGGTCTGAGCTCCAGTCAGCATTTTGATGAACACGTAAGGGAAAAGCAAAACCTTCCTTAGAAACAAAGGTGATTCTAAAGATTACTTTAGGCCTGGCAGGGTGATGGCTCATGCCTCTCAGCACTTGGGAGGACAAGGCAGGAGGACTGCTTGTGCTCATGAGTTTGAGATCAGCCTGGGCAACATAGCAAGACTGCATCTCAGAAAAAAATCCCAAAAAAATTAACTGGGCATGGTGGCAAATGCATTTGTCCCAGCTACTCAGGAGGCCGAAGCAGTAGGATCACCTGAGTCCACAAAGTCGAGGCTGCAATAAGCTGTGATTGTATCACTGCACTCCAGCCCAGGTGACAGAGTAAGACTCTGACCAAAAAAATAAAAATAAAAATAAATTAGCTAGGCATAGCCGCTCCCACCTCCTGCTCAGGCAAGAGGACTGCTTGAGCCCAGGAGTTTGAGACCAGTCTGAGCAACATAGCCTAACCTCATCTCAATAAAAAAATAAAATTTAAAAATAAAACAAATAAAATAAAAATAAAGATTACTTTAACCAAATATTCGATCAATAATAAAGCCATTCAAGGAAAAAAATAGACATTCCAACCGAGGTCTCAGGGAACAATAGCAACATGGAATGCCCAAAAGATGACCAGGCTGGACAGAACAGAATAATCAGTCACAGAAATGAGAACTCTCACCAGACATTTGGCAGTTGGGAAGCTGAGCACTGGTCTTTAGACCTGCTACATAACCTGTGTCACTTCATCAAAGATGTGTAATTCATTAGAACGTCTTCCTTGTTTCGGTAGAGACCCTCCTCTCCTACCATCTGTGGCATACGAATTTCCAGATTGCATGAGCCCTGCCTTGTTAGTCTTGGGATGCTGCCACCCATAGTTGGCAAAACCAAGGATGCAGCCCACTTTCACAATTCCTCCTTAAAGAGCTTATTTATTTCTGTCTGAAAGTACTACGAGTTACTCAAAGAGGCTGGTAATTATAGAAGGCAGCTATAGTAATGCAGAAGAAACCCTAGGCTGGAATTCAAGAGATGTGTTCTCTCAACAAACACTTGTTGAAGTCCTGTTGTGAGACAGGGTAGTGTTTAGGTAAGGGATGAATTACTGAAGACCAAAGAGACCAGAGACTCGCAGCCTCAGATTTCATCCACAGCGCCTAGCAAAGACCTGGGTGCATAGCAGGTTGTCAACAAATGTTTGTTAAACCAAATTAATCTTGCCACTAGGTAAAAAATTAATTTCTCTCTTTGAGGTTTATATCGCTCTTAAAATAAAAAAAATTAGCCGGGCTCTGTGGCTCAGCCTGTAATCCTGAGCCTTTGGGAGGCTGAGGTGAGTGGATTGCCTGAGCCCGTGGGTTCAAGACCCGCCTGGGCAGCGAGACCTCATCTCTACAATAAATCAAAAAATCAGCCAGGCGTGGGAGCTCATGCCTGTAATTCCGGCTACTTGGAAGGCTGAGGCGGAAAGATCGCCGGAGCCCAGCAGGTCGAGGCTGCGGTGGCCGAAAGTGGCCACTGCACTCCAGTCTGGGTGACAGAGTGAGACTCCAACACAAAAAAAATAAAAAAATAAGATAAAAAATAAAAAAAATTAGTAGGGAAGGGTAGCACTTCTCAAACTTGATCATACACAACAATTCCCTGGGCATCGTGTTAAGGGGCAGATTCTAAACCAGTAGGCAGGGCAAGCCTGAAAGTCGTATGTCTAACTAACTTCAGCACTGCTGGTCCATAGACCACACTTTGAGTAAGTAGCAAGGGGGCAGATAATCTCTCAGGGAGGGAGGCTGGATGCAACTGAGGGGTCCTCCACTTCTGTTTTTAATGTTTGCAAAATGGTAGAGACCCTGTGGAATGAAGAGGAAGAAAGATGGAGCGGGCTGGACATGGTGCATGGGGTGGAGTCAGGAGGTTGGTAGAGGTTTCTCTCGGGGCTAGCAGGAAAAGCCTACCCTTTGTCACAACATACAAACAAAGCTTTTGGTGTCTGTAAAAAGGATCAGCAATAATTTCGCTGGCTCGAAAGACTCTGTCTCTTAATGATTCTTCCTGTTTTCCTCAGTCCAATCCAAGAGAATGAGAAAACAGCCCTAGTAAGGGTCAGTGGAGGCCAGTGAGGTGCCTGGGGAGGACTGCTTTCAGCCCACACTGGAGGGAGCAGAGCGGGTCAGGCCCATCCCCCGTCTCTGCCTAGTTCTAACTCCACTCCCTGACCAACCTAGCCCAATACCAGTGAATCCGTATGTACACTGCCCCCAAGAGAATTCCGTTTGGTTCCACAGCCATTACAACCGACATGTGTGCCAATGTGCTGGATGCCACAGATGACACCAGGATGTAACCGGGTCAGGGCCCTGTAGTTGCTCACGGTCTAACAGGGAAGGAAACTTACAGTCACAAGAAGACACATGCACAGTGCAGAATGCCGCCAAAGACATAAGAAAGAGGTCTCCAAGCGCAATACAAGTTTTGAGAAGTGAGAGATCAAACTTCATGGAGAAGGGGACATCTGGAACTTGCAAATGGCAGTGGGATCCTCAGTGGAGATGGAAATTCACACATTCCAGTTGGGGGGAACGTGGGCCAGAGGGCACAAAGGGGGAGGAAGAGTGGATGCTCACAATGGAATCCAGTGTGCACCAGAAGTGGTGGCTCACTCCTGGAATCCCAGCACTTTGGAAGGCGGAGGCGAGAGCATTGCATTGCCTGAGCCCAGAGATTCAAGATCAGCCTGGGCAACTTGGCGAGTCCTCGTCTCTACAATTTTTTTAGAAATAGCCAGATGTGGCGGTGCACACCTGTGGTTCCAGCTACTTGGAAGGCTGAGGCAGAAGGATCGCCTGAGCCCAGCAGGTCAAGGCTGCGGCAGGCGTGAGCATGCCACTGTACTCCAGCCTGGGTGACAGAGTGAGACTCCAGCTAAAAAAAAAAAAAAAGGAATCAAATGTGTCTGCAAAGGGTACTTTTGGAAGAATAGCCCTCGATGGAGGGCTGGGATGACCAGTGGGGATTTCATCCTTAGGGTCTTGAGCCCCCCTTTCTGACAGAAACCCCCACCCTACCCCCACCCCCACCAACATGCAAACACTTTCCTGACCCACCTTTAGGATCATACTTGCAAACATGGTATCAAGATTATCCTCAACAATTTATTTATTCAGCAATTTTTTATGGAACCCCTAATACATGCGAGTTACTGTACAAGGCACAGGAAGAAAGCACAGCAAGAAGTGAGATGGGAAAGTTCTTGAGAACTGAACGAACAATAAGTAAAGTGAGATGGTAGTAGGGAACTGGGGACAGGGAAAGCTTGATACAAATACATGCTGTGTGTCGTGAAAAAAAGTTTTCACATTTCTGGATACTGGTTGCCACCTCCCTAATGGGGATAATTATACGAATTCCGCAGGGTTGCTGTAAAAATTAGCCTATGGGGAAAGAACTTCATACTACATTGGACACACTGTAGGCATTCATTGATTGTTTATTCAGCCATACAGAGAGGGGACTGGAGTATCTAATCTCCAGGGTCCCTTTCAACTCTGGTATACTGCTTGGGCAGTTTAAAGACTCTGTGGCACCTGTAACTGTGCCCACTGACCGGGGCACAGTCCTGGCACATCCCAGGGATTGAGGATTCATCCCTCCCTGGGCAAGAAGCTTCCCTCAGGGTGGCCTGAGATGAGGCCAATGGATGGGGCAGTCATTAATCAGACAGCCGCCCTTGCCAGACATGGCGCCAGCAGACCGGGCAGCGTTCTGGCTGCCTAGCTTCACCCCGCCAGCTTCCACACCACTCCACCGACCCGTTGCCATGGCAGTGAGCCCCCAGGGGCACCTCGGGGTGGCCTGAGCTGAGGAGGAAGGTTCCATTGATCAGAATCAATCTGATTCCATCTTGGTTGATTTCAGGGTCCTGGAGTCAGAGAGAACAACAACCATTTCAATTTACTGGGCACTTTTTTTGATGCTGCACAATATATTAAGTGCTTTCCTTCAATTATCTCATTTCATACTCGGCATGACACTGGGACATAAGAACCTTCATTCCCACTTAACAAAACAAGAAACCGAGGTTCACAGAGGTGAATTGCAGTGTCACCCAGGTAGTGAGTGGTAAAGCCAGGACACACCTGGGCCCCTCAACCCCACCCCCAACGATACATGAGTCCAAACACTCTGTACTTTTCCACATACCAATCTTCCCAACCACCTGAGCCTCCACAAATGCTGGTCTCATCTTCCCCTTGCCCAAATATTCCTGAGGGCTGGAAGGATTGGCAGCTCCAAAGAGCTGGGTCTCTGGGGGATTCCTCTGGGACCAGACCATGTCACCCCAACAATGGGCTAATTGAGAGGGCTGCCAAAAAATAGGTTCTGGGATTTCCTAACACAATCATCCCAGTTTCAAATATTCTGCCTGTTTTTCTCAAAAAAGGAAAATTCCAGCATTTTGACTGCCAAACTATCGTATCCCCCAAATGAGCTCTTAACGTCTGGAAGCAACACAATATTTGATAACATCTGTCAGGCCCTGTCACAACATTTGGTTCCAAAGAGCACAGTGCCTGTGTTTAGGTAGCAACTGCCAATCCCTGGCCTTCGCAGGAGGGCTATGCCTGACTGGAAGAGAGACATCCAGGCACCAAAGGATATTGACACTTTCCCTAAGCTCAGTGGCTGGGGAACTCATCGAAAGAAAGCTTGGCATGCCTATCCTGCCTCTTACTCCCTCCCCATGGCTGCTGATCTACTGAACCCAAATGCTGGGAAGCCATGGCATGGGAAAATACAGCCGGCTTCTGTGGCCCCAGACATCTGGATTCCCTAACCCCAGGTAACCAGCTCAGAGAGGAGCCAGTAGGCACAAGGGCGCTTGAGAACTCCTCTGGAGGGATCTCGGCCAAGCTATCTCCCTCCTGAACAAACATATGTCCCACTATCTAGGGGTCAACAGAGCCATGTTTATATATGCTCAGGCCATTCAACTGATTAATTAATTAACTCCCTGGGTGGCCTTTGGCTGCTAGAACCTTCATGCCTCGGGGCCTCAGTTCCCTTATCTAGAAAACATGAGTTCAATAAGTTAATTTCCAAGGTTACTTCCTGTCCTGACCTTTATGAGTCCAGGATTCTACTGCAAAAGAACCGGATGAACACGAACAGGATTTGGCTCTAATACTGGCCTTGCTCTGCCAGCATGGGAAAGTCCCTCCCCATTTCTAAGCCTCAGTTTCCTTGTGTGGTTAGATGAGGGGGTGGACTAGATGATCTCTCAGAAGCCAGAAGACAGCCTTCACTCCCGCTCCCTGATCACCTACATGGCCTCTCTATAACCGTATCCTGTCGTTTTCGATACTGACACCTTCTCAGCATCTCCACTGCTACCGGCTAAGTCAGGCCACCTGATCTCTCCCCCTGGTTGCCTCCTAATTGGTCCAGCAGTGTCCACAGCCTCCTCCCCCATTCATTATCCTATTGACATCCAGGGTAATGTTTCTTTTCAAAACACAAATCTGATTATATTAGCCCCCTGCTGGTATGGATTCTGACTGCTTTTAGAGTAAAGAACAAAACTTAGCAGGGCACAGTGGCTCAGGCCTGTCATCTCAGCACTTTGGGAGGCGGGAAGATTACTTGACCCCAGGAGTTTGAGACTAGCCTGGGCAACATAGCAAGACCTTGTCTCTACCAAAAAAAAATCAAAGTAAAATTAGTCAGGCATGGTGGCATGTGCCTGTGGTCCCAGCTACAGGGGAGGCTGAGGCAGGTGGATCACTTGAGTCCAGGAGTTTGAGGCTGCAGTGAGCCTTGATCATGCCACTGCATTCCAGTCTGAGTGACAGAGTAAGACCCCGATTCAAAAAAAAAAACCCCAGTCTCCTTCTTTGTTCATGCTATTTCTTTGCCTAGAATGCTGACCTGCTACCACTCTATCTCACTTCATCCTTAACTAGTCAGTTTCTTCCCTTCCTTTATATCTTACCTCAAACATCCCTGCTCATGAATCCTTTGGGGAACTTGCAAACTAGTGCTCATATTTCCTGGTTAGAGCCTCCCATAAGACCGTCGCCTTTCCTACAGAACATTTCTGTACATTTCTAAGTGTGCACTCAGTAACAGCACTGTTTTCTCTCATTCCTACTTATTTTCTCATTCCGTAGTCCACACTCAGCAAATATTCCCAAGACAGACAGATAGAGCTGGACGTTCTGCCCGTAGGAAGCCCCTGAGGGCAGGAGAGCATCTTTTCCAACAAACCCTGGCAGGAGACTCTGAGGCTCCCTAACAGACATCCTGCTGACTGCTGGGAAACTCTGCCCAGGGCAAGCTTGAGACTTCAGGCTGACTGTGGGCTGTGTTGAGTTCATTCCAGCAGAGGGTGCTCAGAAGTCCACCCAAGAGACCTCTGGAGCTGGCTTGTCTCCCACCCAGAGGACAGCATAGGCAAATGGCTCCAGAGCAGCAGACTGGTAGGGCAGCAGGAGTCTGTGCTGTGGAGAGTCAGGATGACTATTCTTCTTTGGAAATGTCTAAGATGCCCTTTCCCCTACTTCCTTCCACCCACTGTCTTGTAGTGATCATTCAAGTGTGAATGTGGCCGCTTCCTCCAGTAAGCCTTCCTACACGTCTTCTGCTGGACTAAGGGTCCGACATCTATGCTTCTACACCCCTGGCATCTCTTTAGCATCATACTCAGTATACCCCACTGAGAATTTGTTTCCACATCTGTCTCCCACGCCAGACCGAAGGCTTCCTGAGAAAAGTGACCTAGTCTTTTTCATCTTTTCTTTTTTTGAGTCAGAGTGTCACTCCTTCACCCAGGCTGGAGTGCTGTGGTACACTCATGGCCACCCCAGCATCAACCTGCTGGGCTCTGGTGATCCTTCCTCCTCCACTTTCCCAGTAGCTGGAACTACAGGCGTGGACTACCACATCTGGCTAATTTTTGTGATTTATTGTAGAGACGAGTTCTCATCAAGTTGCCCAGGCTGGTCTCAAACCCGCAGGCTCAGGCAATCCTCTTGCCTCTGCCTCCCAAAGTGCTGGGATTACAGGCTGAGCCACCGAGCCCAGCCTCATCTTTTCAAGATCAACACCCACTGCCTAGAACACAACTATCACTTGGGAAACTCTGTCATTCTATAGATGAGAAACTTAAATCCCAGGAGCAAGAATGACTTGTCTCCCAAGGTCCCATGACGTGTCACTCATTGGCAGAGCAAGAGTCTCCTTCTTCAAGCCGGTATCTTTTCCCAGTGTCTCCTCGCCTTCACAGGGATGAGTCCTATTTTTGACTCTATGGACCAGGGCCTCCAAGACTCTCTGGAGAAGGTTAATCATCCCTTTATAAAGAGGGTTCCCAAAGCAAGATCCCTGGATTCTCCCATGGGGAGAAAAGTTGTGGCTTGTTGTATCTCCTGCCCACCAGCTGGAGAGGCTGACCCTACTCAGTCCAAGATTAATGAAGAATCCAACCTCAGCTCCAGCAGGAGGTGAGCACAGGGTGGCAAGCCCTCTTTTCTCTTCCTGCAGAAAGTCCATCTTCCAGGACATAGAGAGTTATGGTCCCTCCCTACCCCCTATCTCCAGTAGAAGCTTTCTAAGAGTCAACCAGTGGCTGTGCATGATGTCTCACACCTGCAATCTCAGCACTTTGGGAGGCTGAGGTGGGGAGACTGCTTAAGCCCAGGAATTTAAGGCTGCAGTGAACCATAATCACACCACAGCCTCCAGGCGGGGCAACAGAGTGAGACTCCGATTCAAAAATAAGAGTCAACCAGCATTTACTAAGTGTACGGTCTCACTCTGTTGTGCAACCCCAGACCATAAGACTCCTGCTTCTTGAGGGCAGGGAAGTATCTTAAGTTTGGATCACAGAATATATTATCTGAAAGGAACTATAAGATGTGCCTGGTTTCTGCTTCTTTGTTTATACCTGGGAAATGGGATCCAGAGGGTGAAAGTGACTTGCCCAGGGAACATGGGAATGACTGACTGAGCTAGGGTCTGAGCCCTGCTCCCTGTGTCCCGCATGGACCTCTCTGCTCTGTTACTGGATTCTAACCCTGACAAGAAGCCTCCTTGGATCCCCTCCAGGCTGGAGAGCAGAGCAGGTCTCTGTGAAGGGTGTTTGTTGATGGGACAGAGCACATCAAGATTCGAATTGCAAATCTGATTGCCTCACTCCCCCTACTTAAAAGGCTGTAGTGCAGGTGGGTGCAGTGGCTCATACCCGTAAGTCCAGCACTTTGGGAGGTCAAGGCAGAAGGATTGTTTTAGACCAGAAGCTCAAAACCAGTCTGGGCAACATAGTGAGACCTTGTCACTACAAAAAAGTCAAAAACTTAGCAGGGCATGGTGGCATGTGCCTGTAGTTCCAGCTATTCAGGAGGCTGAGGTAGAAGGATCACCTGAGCCCAGGAGTTCGAGGCTGCGGTGACCCATGATCATGCCACTGCATTCCAGCCTGAGTAACACAGTGAGACTCTGACTCAAAAAATAAAAAATGAAAGGCTGCAATTATTTTGCACTGCCCTTCAGATGAGTGTGGATGTGATCCTCCAAGTTCCTGGCCCCTGTCTTTCTCTCTAGCCACAGACCCTGGCACTCTGTGCTGGCCCCTCACTTGGCACTTTCCGGCCCCTCGTTCACTTTGCCCGCTCACTCAGGGATGTCCCCCACCGCTTCACCTGGCCTCCTCTTCTTCCTGCAGCTGAACGCCCACCTTCCTCCTCCACGAAGCCTTCCTTTGTGCTTTCCCACCCCACCCCCTACTCAGCCCCCAAAGCACCCTGGACTTTTGGATTTCCATTCAGGTCACTGTGTCTGCACATCATCAATCTCCTCCACCCAACCGTAAATCTCCATGGGGCTGGGATGCATGTTCTGTGTTCTCTCTCTCTCAATCTCTCTCTCTCTCTCTCTCTCTCTCTCTCTCTCTCTCTCTCTCTCTCTCTCTCTCTCTCTCTCCATTCTCCTTAAATTTCTACACCCAGGCTCTGTCATTAACACTCAACAAATATTGGGGAGTTCTTGGTTGGCAGGTGGGGACCACTCCCCTTCACATGTCCTGCACCTTGACTCAGAGCCATTGAGTGTGGACCCAGCAGGCAGCTTCAGCCAAGGCAGGGGCAGGGATAGGGCAGGAGCTTGGGGCCAGCTGTGGAGAAGGATCTAACAGCTGGCCCCTTGGGAGCATCTGTCTAAGAGAGCTGATGTTCCAGTCTCTGTATCAGCCCAGGATACACATGGAAGGGGAAGTCTTCATCTCCTTCTGATCCCTGGTGGTACTTCCTGAGCCTCCTTGAGGCTAAGGGACCGGCGGGCAGGCGGGCAGGCCGTGGGGCTGCCACACGCTCCCACCCCCGTCATATATCCTGTCGCGGCCGCCTCTGGCAGGATGTTATTGCAGAGTCCAGGGCTGTTATTGTCAGGAGATGGGCCTTCCTGAGCTCATTAAAGGGCCTCTGTCCTTTCTCCAGGACCAACCCCCCTTTTCCTCTGTCCCCAATCAACACAGAGAAAGGGCCCTGGGGTGACTCCAGGTGGAACATGATAGCTCCCCCTTCCTCCCTCCACTTCTCTGTTTGGCTGGCTGATGACTGTGACCACAGATGGCAGGGGTTCCCGTTTGAATGCCTTTGTGTCTTTGGCATTGATGGCCATTGACTGATTCAACCCTGACAACACTTAAGATAAATGTTATTATTTTCCTCCGTTTTACAGTAGAGCATTCTGGGGCTCAGTGATGTCGAATGATGTGCCCAAGATCACACAGCAAGAGGGAAACAGAACAGGAATTTCAGTAAGATTCTGCCTGGTTCCCACATTCATTCTCCTGTACCATGCCCATGAACTAGTTTTCGTTCTAAGTAGAGGACTGCATGAACTAAGGGGGAAAAGCCTTCCCAGGAGCCAGCGGTTCCCTAAAGGGAATCTAGAGGTCACAGGATCCTCCCTCATCCCTGGGAAAGAACTAAGACCAAGATGCAGTTGTGAGATAACACCCACCTTGTGTCTGCTCGGGCCTTAACCAAATCCAAGCACTTCCACACCTGAAGGAGAGAGACAGTTCCTCATCATTCATGGGACCAGGCAAAAGAAGGATGAAGATAACCAAAAATTGGAAATGTACAAGTTGGGTTTCTCTTGAGTGATGTCATGTAGGACGGAGCAAAAACGTAGCAGCCAAAAGACCATGGCTTCTTCAATGTCCAACTTGGTTATTCTTAGCTGGGTAATCCTGATGCATCTTCCTCATTTTCTTAATCTGGGATTTGGGGATTACTACCCCCCACCACACAGGGTGTATCATACGAATCCAATTATTCCACATGCATGAAAGTGCCTGATAAAATGAAACGTGCAACACTTGTTTCATAGGTTTGCCTAAAGGATTAAACACATTGATACATAAAGCACTTAGCACAGTCCCTGGCATTCAACCCTCAGCAAATAAATGGTCACTGCTACTTTGTTACAAAGTCTCGTTGCTATCATTTCTATCAATGCCATTTTTTTTTTTTGAGTTGAAGTCTCACTCTGTCGCCCAGACTGGAGTGCAGTGGCCGC